>NW_007228359.1:522399-522638 GCF_000164805.1 Carlito syrichta | reverse complement strand
GCTCAGGCGGGTCTCGAACCCGCTGGCTCAGGCAATCCACTCACCTCAGCCTCCCAAAGGTGCGGGATTACGGGCTGAGCCACCAAGCCCGGCATGTTGGTCATCTTAATTCTATTCTATTTTTTTCTTATAAAACTAACACAAAGTTATATTTAATATTTTTTCTGGAATAAAAAATGTGCTTTCTTTGCAGTGTGTGTGTGTGTGTGTGTGTGTGTGTGTGTGTGTGTGTGTGTGTG
>NW_007228359.1:489512-522379 GCF_000164805.1 Carlito syrichta | reverse complement strand
AGAGAGAGAGAGAGAGAGAGAGAGAGAGACTGACTTAATACATTTTCTTAAATATGTCTTGGATCCAAGAACTTCAAGGCAAAACAGTTCAAAATTATAATAATCAGGTTTACTTGAGTGCTCAAAATCATCTAAGCATTCTTTTCTCAGGCCAGCAAATCAAAGTAAATCACTCAGAATCAATGAATACATATATGCATATCTCATAAAGCGAATACACATGTGTAAAAATATACGTGTAATTTCAGTGAGTTCATGAATTCCACCAAGCTTATGTACTAACCCTGGTTAACAACTTCGCTTTAGATAATTTTTATCTTATTTTACCCTCATGTGTTTTCACTTACATTGTTTTATTAATAAGTAAGCAATCTGTAAATCTTGAAGACAGAGCACAAGTATTCAACTTTAATTCCATTAAGCAATTTCTTATGATAGATATTACATAACCATGGAAACAAGGTCAAAACTCTATGGTAACTTATTTTTCAATCTTTATTCATTTTCATAGTCATGTCTACAAACAGAGTTATAGTCCCAGAGAGATATAACATAAGCTGAAAACCTCTAGAAGGTCTCCTTAATTTGCTATGGTTTCTGCTCCAATATTTAAGATTTCACATTAACCTTTTGAATTTGGAGCAAATAATATACTATGTTTTTCCTCAAAGTGACCAGCAAGTTGGACTCTTGGTAGCACAGTGAGAAATAAATCTTCATTATTTTGAACCCTGACACAGTCTAGTGAGACTCTTTCCAAACTAATATGTGTCCTTTATGAAGAGTATGGGAAACACTGTCGATATAGGTACCAGTCTGTCTTGCTTTAGAACTGACCAATCTCATGACCCAAACTTGGGGTACATTACACAGTGGATTTTCCCCAGGTTGACCAAATTTGGAACAGTATATTCATTCAAGCTTTGATGTATGTAATCTTTAAGTCCCAGATAGATTTAATAGATTATATTTATCTTGCCATTGTTTTATGCTTAATTTTTAAGTATTAAATTTTGAAAGAAAATACATTTCTAGGTTAATAAAATAGTGCAATCAAAACTTTTATTTTTTTCATTAGACTGAAATAATGAGCCAAATGAACAAGAAAAATGGCAATAAAAGATTTAGCATGAAAAATATTTCTCAGGTAATGTCAAGAATACTGTAAAAATATGCACACTGCTTATAACCGACTCATAGGAAATTAACACATTTACCTTTGAAAAGCAGAGGTACTCATTGCCTTCAGGTTTCAGTTTAGGAACTTGGGTTGGGGGCTGACAGTCCCGCATAGGTGACCTTCTGGCTTTGTAGCAAAAGCAAATGGAAAAATCTTTCTGGAAGGCAAGCTTAGGTCATTTATTTCTTAAGCTAAATCTATTTCATAGTAAGAAACACATTTATAGTTCTATTTTTTTTTTTGACAAAGTGGGGAAAAAGTTCTAAATAAAAGAATTTAAATGATCCTAAAGCTAAAAAATAAGAATGGACTGTTTGAAATTATAATTCACCTAGCTAAGACGGACTGAACACACTGCTTTAGTTAGGAATTTCCAGCCATCTTTTGCATACTGTACTCAGCCAACAGTCAAATTTTAATTTTAAGTAGGAGACATTAAAATATAGTTAGCAGCAAATAACAGAATGACAAGTTACAAAAATTCATAAGGTCAAAGGAAGCAGCATTTTTAGCCACAGCAAGAAGTGTGTTCTTCCATAAATTTAGGGGATTATGGTGAGTGTTTCACCTTCTTCTCATTCACCTTCAAGGTAAATTTTCTAGAAGCAAAATTCCTTTTCAACAACAATCATAATGATAATAATACAGGGGTAGCTTCCAAACCCAGAAAGTGTACATTCTTCAGAGTTAAGACTCTCAAATCTCAGTGAATACCATGTATAAAGAAACATAGCAAATTCCAACATAGCACATACACAACAAAATTAATTCATATATGAGAGACTACAGTTTTGAATACGCATTTTCCAGAAGGAAGCAGAGGACAACAAAGACCGTCTGCAGCTGTCCAACCCGTGGAAGTGAAATGATGCATCGCAAAGTTCACACAATGCATGGATTATACATGAAAAACAAATGTGTGGTGAAAAAAGTTGGTCAGTGACCCAACACATAGGTATTCATAAGTATATATTTATAGATATAATGATAAAAATCAGCTTGCATGAGGGTCATAGTACATCTACTTTGAAGTTATAGCACACATACTATAAGCAATTTACAGAATTTGTCAAGTTTGCATATACAAGAATTGTGAAATGAATCAAAATACATTGAAATATAGAACACTCAAAATGTATTTATATAAATCTCCCAGGATTGACAAGGATTGGCCAATATCAGTACTTGCCACTATTGAACAAGAACTGTAATCAAGAAAAAGAAGAAAAATCCAAGAAAAAAGGGAAAATTAAAAAAATTCTTATAGTATTCCATATTTAAAATAACGTCCTCCTTGTTGACTTTCAATGTTGATAATTTTGTTCTTGCCCCTAAAGGGGGGTTTTGTTTGATGATAGTTTGTGTGTTGTAGCTTTTTAATCTCTGTTTGCTTCCTGCAGATAATGAGTCTTTAGTATGAAACTAGGAGTATCCACAGTAAAACATCTACTCTACTGATGACGTTCTGGCCAACCCCTGAGCAGTCAGTGAGATGATGATTTCAGTCGTCGAAAGAAAAGGAAAAAAATAGATCTTGCTATTAGAAAATGTCCTATCACTTCACACTAATTCTCTTGAAATAAAGGATCAGTGATTTGCCAAAGAAAATATTATCAACAAAGCGTGTGATAGCCTCTTCATTTATGCGTCCGGAAGCAGGCGCTCCTTGTGTAGTTAATTATAGTAGAGTGGGTGCAGGGTGGTGCTTGGAGTTTAGGGTCAACTTTGCTGTCCGCTCCGTAGATTTTACAGGCGATTTGCTCTTTGCTTTAAGAAGAGAAAGTGATATTGGAAAAAAGTCAGCACTTTAGATTAAAGCAAAGCACCCTTCACAAAGCCACAAACAAGAAGCAGGACAGAAAGTCCATGGCTTGTAGCTATCCTCGCACCTGCGGAAGAAGTTATAAGATATTCGCTCATCTTGAAGATTTCCAATGCTCCTTATTAGGTTGTTTTAAACATATACACATATATATTTAATTAGCTCGCCAGCTTGGCTCTGGTGCTCATGAATGTCTTGGCATGCACTGCAAATAACAACACATACAAAGGATTTCAGTCCCAGGAAGTCGGTGGTGTTTGTTTTGTCTGTTTCAAACAATGCCATCCCAAGGCTGGGAACACTGTGAGGAACCAATGCAGATACTTTTCCCTCAAGTCATTCCTTGAGGAGCACTTCCTGTGATCACTTGGTTGTTCCTGTGTTGGTACCTAAGAACACACCTCTCTCTCTCTCTCTCTCTCTCTCTCTCTTTTTTTCCTACTGGAATACCACAGCAGCTATAACAGGAACTGAGAGCAGCAGGCTTCAGTGGGGGGGGGGGGGGTCATGTTCCAGGGAGTAAGATCTTTTTCCTTTTTTATCCTTGAAATCAGAGGAAGAGTTAGTGCTATCAAGAATTGGAAATTCTTGAAACAGCTATTTCGGGGAAGAAATTAAAACTGTCTGTTTGCATTTTTCTTCATCTATTTTATCCAACATGCTTGTAGCTACAAATGACACCCTGAATACATTTATTAATATGATAAGCCTTCAAGCATTTCTTCCCCCACCCCCAGTTGGACAAGGGCTAAAAATATTTGAAGGGCGTAAGAATTGGGGAATTTGATCTTTGTGACTATTTCGCCTAAATCACGTTTGGGTCCAAACTGGCAACAACAAAGATTGCGGCAGAGCCCTGGGTCTCAAAAAACTGATGTGTGTAGAGTAAATTTCAGGGTTTCTGATGCAGCCAATTAGGAGACACACACGACTGTTTTTCCGTCGTGTTGTCACTGATTTGCCTTTTTTGATAGATGGGCTGAATATTTAGCACAGTATCTCCTCAAGGAAACCGGATGACCCAGGGGTTAGTGGTCGTTCTCTGGAGACTGCTCCTTTATGGAGACAGAGTGACAAGCCCAAAGAATGCAAAAGTGATAGCTCAGCCTGTGTGCAGCTCCAAGTACCAAGATCAGGCCAGGAAAATATGAACAATCTGCAGAACCACACTAGTATCAGGGCTGTCCAAAATTGAACATGTATTCTCATTATCTTTTGAAGAGAAACTCCTGATAGGGATTCATGTGATGCAAAAAATAAAAGAAAACGAAAATATTAGATGGTTCTCTAAATACAATCTGTTTGACAAAAACTATGACAAGCACAAAAATAAAGGTTTAAAAATGATGAAAGCAATGAAACTTGATAAAATAATTCACTTAAAAAATATTTTGCAAATTAGTGGTTTCCTTTAAGCACAGGCACTGCAGACTGGCTCAAATTTGCTGAAAATGCGCCTTGTTTTACATTGCCCCTTTCTCAATTAACCACTCCTTCATGGGGAATACCTGACCCCATCATCCCTATAAGCTATTAAGGGAACAGCAGCTCCATTTTCACCCAACATTTCCCATCATAATAGATTCAACAAATGCAAGTTAAAGCATAATTTACGTGAGTATTATAACTGGAAAGAAACTCAAACATATAGTGTAAAGAATATTCTGAGGATACTAAAATTTTGAACTGTCTTCAGATATGAAATACACTATTGCAACATAGTACTTATTTTTCAGATTGTAATCATTCATCCACTCTAAGCACATGCATTTATTAGCATTTTTTAATTAAATAAAATTTATTTCTGACAGAACAGTTATAGATTTGTTTTCTTACACAGCAAATTCTAAAGCAAATCTGTATTGCCATTAAACTGATGTTTTCCATCTTTCTGTGTTTTTATTTATGCCTTGAATAAAGAGATATGCACTATTTTATATTTGTCACCCCAGAGACATTAAGACAGTGAAATCTGATAATCTAAAATGCTATAATTTGTCCTGTGTAATTTTAACAAGTAACCAGAATAGTCCTTTTCATTCAAATTTATGCTATTTGCCTAACAACATTACAGTTTATCAAACATGCCATGGTCTACTCTAAAGAAATTAAAAATTGTTTTTGGTAACAAGTAAATTTTGGCCACCCATTATGCCTTATACTCACATAGTAGAAAAGGCTTACTTGCTCACTCACTACTCATTGTGCTCTAGGCTCACATACACATGTAGAAAGGGTATACTCGCTTATTGTGCTCTATGTGCATGTATTGTGTAGAAATGGTTTAGTCACTCATTTACCACTGGTTGTATCTTATGCTCATGGACACATGCACAAAGGTTTAGCTCACTGATGTACTGCTCCTTTTATTTATGCTCGCACACACGTGTAGAAAGTGTTTACTCACTCATTTGCCACTGATGTGTATGATTACATACGCATGCAGGAAGGGTTTGTTCACCCATTTTCAACTCATGGTGCCCTATGCTCACAGACACGTGTACGAAGTGTTGACTCATTTACTACCCATTGTGCTCTACGCTCATGTACACTTGTAGAAAGTGCTTACTACTTATTTGCCACTCATTATGCCCTACGTTCATGTATACATGTAGAAAGGGGTTCCTTGCTCATTCACCACTCATTGTGCCCTATGATCACGGACCAAAGTAGGAAGGAAGGGTGTACTTGCTCATTCACCACTCATTATTCTCAATGCTCAGGTACATGTGTAGAAAGGGTTCACTCACTCAGTTACCACTCATTGTGTCCTATACTCAATTAGAAAGTGCTTACTCAGTCACTTCCCACTCATTATGCCCTGTGTTCATGTACACATGTACAAAGTGTTTACTCATTTGCCACTCATTGTGCCCTATGCTGATGTACACCTGTAGAAAGTGTGGACTCACTCATTCACCATTGTGCTGTGTGCTCACATACACTCATTTATCACTCATTACGTTCTATGCTCATGTCCGCAGGTACAAAAGGTTTACTCACTGATTTACCATTCATTGTACTTAATGCTCACATCTACGTGTAGGAAGGGTTTACTTGCTCATTCACTACTCATTGTGCCCTATGCTCACATACACGTGTAGAAAAAGTTTACTTGCTTATTTACACTCATTGTGTCCTATGTTCACAAACACATGTAGAAAGGTGTTACTCATTTACCACTTATTGTGTTCTGTGCTCACATACACGTGTAGAAAGGGTTTCCTTGCCAAGAGAATAGAATCAACAGAGAATACATCATGACTGCAAACTAGAAAACACACATATACATCAACCCAAATGTCAAAAAAAAAAAAAAAAAGGAAGGGTTGACTCACTCATTTCCCACTCATTATACTGTATGCTCAGACATATATAGAAAGAATTTACTCATTCATTCACCCCTCACTGTGCCCTATGCTCAGGTACACCCATGGAAAGGATTTACCCACTTATTTACTGCTCATTGTACCCTACTTTCACATATATGTGTAGAAACGGTTCATTCGCTCACTGGCTTTTCATTGTGCCCTCTGATCAGGTACACGTTAGAAAGGATCTACTTGCTCATTTACCAATCGTGCTCAACATTCACATACACTTGTACAAAGGATTTACTTTTGTGAAATATCGAAAGCTGGGATTGCTGTCAGGATCCTTTAGTTGTAATTTTCTCTGCTGTCATTCACTTCTGAGGTCTCAAACAAGATATTTGCATCTTCCACGTTTCCTAAAATGAACTTAACTGTGTGTATACTATAGTATTGCTTTTTTCTTTTTTGCATATTTGTATGTCAGACATTGTGTTGTGATAGCATCACCTACTTTATCTGATTTCTTTCCTCTAATCTGGGTCAAGCAGGGTAACCTGTTATCCCTCTGCTACAATCACAACTTTAAGCAACTATCCCCCGCAAATAAGTCACTGTCCATTTATCTGTTCCCACCAGCTTGGTGTAACCTCTCTTTCCTTTGAACTTCAGTGTATTTTTTCTTTCTGTATCCTGTGGTTTTTTGCCTAGCCTCTATTGCATGTAACTCATTACATTTATGTCTGATCTCACTGATTACACATTGTCTCATTAAAGTCCAAGAGTGAAATTTTTAGCAATATTTGTATTACTTTCAATGTCTAAAACAAGGTTTTGAGAATTTTAATACATTTCCCCCAACATAAAATAACCATGAAGAAGCAAGGGAGATGTTATTATCTAAATTCATGAAGAGAATGTACAGGCAGCATGGCTAGATGAAGCTAGTCCTAATAGGATCTACTGATTTCGCTTGGGCTCAGTGCCATTTCATGACATCCCTTGACTTCTGTTTAATAATATTTCCTTTTGTTTGTTTTTATGCTTAAGGTATTTCATATTGCTCTCTCGGGTGTAATTCCTTATATCTTTATAAGGCAGAGGAGGGCCTTTCTCCATTTTGCAAATGACAGAGTCTAAGAAGTCTTCTCAGAAGACTAAGCAATGCATAAACTGGCTTCCATTTCTTGACCCTTCTTATTCCTCATGCAGTAACTGGTGCTGGCATCGCCTCCACTGAGACACGGGCAAGCAGGCATTTCTCAAGAGAGTGTGACAAATGGAAGTTCGACCAAGGTGAAATATGGTTAAAGACTCCAAGACATTATCTTGACTACTATTATTATTCTAGCGAATAACATAAATCCCATCTATTTCTTTACAAAATAGAAGTAAAATTAAACACAAAACACAGTAGTTGAGACCTTGGTAGTCTCAACAATCAGGCCAGAAATGGTCTGCAGTTACATGACCTTCAATACATTGCCTGTGGAAACATCTGTGCTGCTCTCCATATCATCAGAGAAATATTGCCAGGAGAGATCAGCAGCCCACCTGCCCCAACTTGCTCAGCTGAGCCACTACTCAGATGGAAAGTCTTCGCAAGTCTCATGTGCTCTCTCCTTCCTGCACCTCTTTGACTTGCTCACCTGTCTGCCAGATCGAAGAACTCAGCTCCCTTTCAACAGCTTCTTTTTCAGACTTCCAGGTGTACTACCATTTTTTCCCTCTATGATCTTAAGGCTGGAAGGCACTGGGAGTATTGTGCCCACATTAATCTCCAAAATGATAAACATGCATTGATATCCTGTCACCTGCCAGGCAATATGTACTAGGTACAGTGCATACATCATCTTAGTTATTCCTCACAACAACCCTGTATGGTAAACACACAGATCAGGAAATGCAACTCAGTGACGAGAAATTGCCCACCCTAGGTTACATGAATAATACGGAGTAGAGCAACAACATAAAAATGAAAAAACAGCAATGCAGTCAACATAGAGCTGGGCATGCTTCTTTCTGAAATGCCCCAAGGCAAGCAACACTGTTTCAATGCCCGCACATTTGTTAAGCCAAGATGTGAAGCTATTATCGGGATGTATATTAATCATTTCAGAGGAAATGCACTGCATATAAACATACTTTAGAAAAAAATATTTGATATAGAACTTAACTTTTTCTCAACTTTGGACTAATAAATATTGGATATAAAAACATTATCAGCCTCTTAGTTTTTCTAAACATTAGTAAGGCTTGTTTTTCTCTTTATAATGTACCAAGTATCTTATGATATAATGATTTTTTAAATTGTTCATATTATAGATTTTTTACAGCTTAAAGGTTCCTCTGAATTTATTTAAACATTCCAGTGATACCTGGCTTCACCATTATGCTGACATGCCCCTCTTCTTTCCAAGAACCTCTCTTTTCCAAGCTTTTGACTAAATAAGTTGATAGCCTGGGATCAAGAAAGGTTAAGCTGATTGGTCAAAGTACCATCATTAGCTAGAGCCAGAGGGAATGAAAACCAGAGCTCTTGGCCACCAAGAAAGACCACCAGAAGAGGATATGGCTATTTAATCCAAAGTACTACATGGAGAGTCGGGACAATTACCTAAACAATTTATCTTAAGTAAAATAACCAGTTCTTAAAATATCAATTTTCTCTTGGCTTTGAATGTTTTCTGATGCATTAAGTTCCTATGTAAATAAAAATTTTAGTTGGTTTAGATATGGGGAACATTTAGCACTTTCAGCGCTTGGTCTGCAGCATTAGATATGACTCTTGATAGGTTTTTCTCTTCTTTTTCTTCATGTTTGAGTATCTAATGGAATCAAAAGGAGCAAGGAAAAAAAAAGAAGAAAAAAGGAAGAAAACTATCTTTCCTTGTGATTCCATGGTATGATTCTAGAATCTTTATTCTGTAAAAGTGAATCTTAGTGAAGTTTATCAGAAGAACAAACCTAAAGATGGAAATCTTTCAACAGTAAAAGCAACAACGTTTAAATAATTTTTGTCTATGAAAAAATCTGAGTTATTAAGAATTGAGTATCCATTACAGCTCTTTGGACAAATGGGTCCCTTCGACACACTTTTATTACAGCTTCTGAAATGATAATCGCTGTGTGAGGAAAATGTGTGCTAGCTTTTAATGCAATTTTTATTCAAGCTTGCACATACTAAATCACTAATATGGGGAAAGGTCAAATAATAGGATAATTTTATCCTATAATTTTTTGAGAATATTTTTTTATTTGAATTCTTATGGATCCAATGCCAATTTCTTCCAGAAATCAATTTTTTAAAAGAAATGTGCTTCATTTCGACCTAATACATAAATCGCCTATTAAACGTGCCCCAGCATGATGGTAGCAGGGTAGCGGCTGCTTAAATTTTCTTTTTTGCGTTTCTTTCATCCTCAAATTTACAGTTCTGTTCTGGTTATAAGGCCTCTTGCTGCAGTTGAGAGAAAGAGTGCCGCTGCCTAGGAACACACAGTATGCACGACACGGCACATGGGTGATACTCCATTCACCAGAGAGAGCTTCAGATTCTCCTCTGGCTTATAATCACTCACTGTAGTCTTTCGGGGTTTCCACCTCCTGGAGTTACAGAGGAACGAGTATGTAAAAGCAATGCTGCTTCTCTCCTGTGAGGGCCACAGTGCATCTGAAAACAGCACGCGTTTGTTGCAACTCACCCATACAAGTAAGAACGGATCTTGTGCACCTGGGATGAGGGTTGTGACAGAAGCGTTGATTTCTGAACCCCGTGACAATTGCTTCACCTCTGGCCTTGATCCCATGAGGTTATAATACTCACTTCACGGATGGGGAACTGAGGCTGAAAAGGGCTATGCAACCTGTTCAGGTTGACTCAGCTAGTAGGTGCCGTAGCTGAGATTGCAACCCCGTTTCTGTCTGACTCTAGAACGAAGACGCTATAAATTAATCCGCACCATAATTTCATCTGGCAATTCTTCGTATCTGAAAATGTTATACTTTGCTAATTCTAACTATCAAAAACATACAGAAAGCCGGGTGGCTTTGGCAAAAATGAAAGGGAGAATAATATAAATTGATAGAAAAACACTGCTTTCAAATAATGACTTTTAAATATCACATATATTTAATGTCTGCTTTGATGCATAAATAAGAATGATGTATAATTAACACAACATTTACTGGCATATAAATAAATGCTGTTGAAGTGCTCGAAACTATTTATCACAGAATTTAAATATGCTTCCTGCCCTGTGTGCTTTCATTATTCATGAGCAAACTCTTCATCCATTACACATAAGTAGATACTAATCCAGGTTGTGTTTGAATGATCACAAATTCCATATTAGGAATTCCACACGGGGTTTTGTTGGACGGATAATGTTGGATACCGCTGAGTTTGACCAGGAGCTTCAGAAAGGATATCAGAGTTGGGAAATGTAGCGGAGAAGACATGGAGGGCAGCTGGCATCTCTGTGGGCTGCCTTCCTTTCAGGAATTCTGCACGCCCATTCCAGAACGGAACCACAAGACAGCCTGCCATGATGAGGAAGCCAACAAAAAGTGCACCACAGTTAGTCTTACTGGCTGCTAAGTGAAGAGGGCAGAGGAAAGCATTTCAGTAACTCCCAGGTGGAAGACACAGGGGTCAGTCTGGCAGACTGCTTGAGGAATCGCTCACTAATTGGTGAAATAAAGACTACCTCTTCTTACCCACACCTTTTTGCATGTTGCTATAGACTCACATCTTCAATGCCATCAAATCAAAGTTTCTCAGCAAAGAGAGAAAAACTCTCACATTTTTAAAGGAATGGCAACTGAGGAACTAAGAGTTAAAAATAAAAGAAGACAAAAAAGAGAAGAAATAGACATAACTTCAAATACATGATTTCCATTCCTACATATCTTCTTATGTAAATTGAAAAGTAAGGTCATCAATAATTTATAAATACCGTTTAAGGCTATCATCAATTTATAAACACCGTAATTTGTATAAGCAAAAAAATAATTGTTACTGTTCAGCAGTATTTAATTTTGAGGAGGGAAGTTTTGAGGGCCTAGTGTCAAAAGAACATACAAAAACATCAGTTACATGCCTCAGAAAACACACTTGTTTTAATATAAAGAAAATATCTTAGCCGGGCTCGGTGGCTCAGCCTGTAATCCCGCGCTTTGGGAGACCTAGATGAGTGGATTGCCTAACACCGCGGGTTCGAGACCCGTCTGGGCAACTTGGCAAGACCTCATCTCTACAATAAACCAAGAAAATTAACCGGGCATGGTAGCACGCGCCTTTAGTTCCAGCTACTCGGAAGGCTGAGGCGGAAGGATTGCCGGATCCCAGCAGGTCGAGGCTGCGTTGGCCGAGAGCAGCCACTGCACTCCAGTCTGGGAAACAGAGTGAGACTCCAATTCCAAAAAAAAAAAAAAGAAAATATCTTAAGATTTTACCCATATGTTTTCCAAGTTTAAGCTAATGGCCTTACCCCTTTCCTTAATCTAGCGATTTCAAAATTTTATGAATTAGAATGGTTTATAAATTATTTTCATAACAGAAATCATCTCCTTAGCTATAAGAATTAAATAATTAACATATTTGAGGTATAATATTTAAAAATTCACATGCTATTTATCAAGACACGCAAATATATGAGGAAAGAAGTAAGCCACTGCCAGGAACTGTTCACCACATTTCCCAGACACAATTTGTCATTAAATACCATTTAAAGCAAATTAATATTATCACTGCCATGGGTGTGCAATGAATGATGGTCCAATTGCGATTTCCCATTTTTCTCTGTTACTGCATACATGGTCTGGTGTTGTTGCTTTTAAATATTGACAAAATCACACAAAAATTTGTATGTATTCTTAGCAGTGATATTATCCTTCCAAGCATTGTGTACTACAGCTAAGTCAAAAAACAAACAAAAAACTCATAACTTTCAATCCCTAAACATTGATTTAACTATAATTAATGTTGAGCACAGTGCTAGGTATGCAATAGCGCCAAAATTATTAAGACACAACTCGTATGCTCAAAACTCTTAAAATATTTTCAATTGTCTTAAATAAAGTTTTTAAACTTAACAATTTTTCCTTCTAATGGCTGTGATTTTATTTTTTTTAACTTATTTATTTTATGATTGCTATCTAAATGTAGCATTTTTCAGATCAGATACTTACAATGTAAGAATAAAACTGCCTTCAGAGCATATGGATTTGTTTAATCAGAAAAATTAGAAAAAAATGTTTTATAAATGGCCAAAGATGCTGCTAAGGAAGTGTGTGTAACAGATGTTGTCCAACAAAGCAAACACAAAATCAATGCTCTCATAACAGACCCCTCATGGCCCATGGTGGACACTTGTATTTTTTGAATTTGCAGGGTCTGCATTATTTAATATTCACTAAAATGTTCATGTTTGTGAAGATAATAAAATTGCCTAATTTAATTTCTTCATGCTGAATTTTAACTCTTTCCAGAGTTTCATTGTTTCCGCTTCATGAAATGAGAAATCTTAACTTCTAGCTTTTACTTTTTGCTTTCAAGCACAAACAGTATCACCAGTGTCGGGTCTGTTTTATACCTGTTGGATTCTTAATTCCGGCAAAACTGCTCTCTCAGAGTCTGTTTGGAAGCATTTTAAGTAAATATAACTCTTATTTATAAATCTTTCTGTGTGTTGATTTCCCTTGACATCCCCATAACAGAGCATGGTTCATCAGACCTCCCTCTGAATTAGTGGCTGTATGAGTCAGATCTACTGAGAAAAAAATTATGACATGATATTTTATTTATGAACTTCCTATGTGCTTGATTTATTTAATCAATATAAATTCATCAATATCACACTTATTTGCTTAGAAAAACAAAATGAATAATTTCATGGTCAAATTCTCTACCCAGCCATCAGGAAATAAGATATAGTAAGATGCAAAGTCATTAATCTCAGTGCCGCTAGTAATTTCTGAGGAGCCCATTTTCATAACGGTACTTTATGTATTGGTGTATGTATTTTAAAAATTTGGCCATGAGCTCTATGATTATACAACATCTTATTTTGCTCCTCTTTGTTCTATTTGTTGAAATATTTTATATGTCTGCTAATTTATTTTCACTCTCATAAAATTCCTGCCTATCATTTTTAAATCTGGAATCTTTTTTTTTTTTTTTTTGTAGTCTCACTTTGTGGTCCAGGTTGGAGAGCAGTGGCACATTAGGCAATCCCTCCACCTCAGCCTTCCAAGTAGCTGGAACTACAGGTGCGCTCCACCACACCAGGTTAATTTTTAATTTATTTTGGAGACGAAGTCTTGCCATGTTGCCCAGGCTGGTCTTAAACTCCTGGGTTTGAGTAATCCTCTCACCTTGTCCTCCCAAAGTGCTGGGATTACAGGTGAGAGCTACTGCACCTGGCCATGAAAATTTTAACTCTTTTTTCTTATAATAAAGTAGCACATTATCATTGAACAAATGTTATAAACAAGCAAAAATAATTTTAAAAAATCATAATTTATCTTGACTTCTTTACATTTTCTTTCTCTTTTGCTTTTTTCTATGCACATAGTTCAGACTGATTTAAAGTGTTTTTTATTATTTATTTATTTTTTTATTATATATATTATTTATTATTTATTATTATTAATTGATTATTATTATTATTATTATTTTTTGAGTTGGAGTCTCACTCTGTCGCCCAGACTGGAGTGCAGTGGCCACTCCTGGCCACCGCAGCCTCGACCTGCTGGGCTCTGGCGATCCTTCCGCCTCAGCCTTCCGAGTACCCGGACTTACAGGCATGCGCTGCCACACCCGGCTGATCTTTTGATTTATTGTAGAGATGAGGTCTTGCCAAGTTGCCCAGGTGGGTCTCGAACCCGTGGGCTCAGGCAATCCACTCACCTCAGCCTCCCAAAGGCGGCACAGGATTACAGGCTGAGCCACCGAGCCCGGCAAGCTTCCTTTTTTTTTTCTTTTTTGAGTTGGAGTCTTACTCTGTCGCTCAGACTGGAGTGTAGTGGCCGCTTCTGGCCACCGCCGCCTCGATCTGCTGGGCTCCGCGATCCTTCTGCCTCAGCCTTCCAAGTAGCCGGAATTACAGGCATGTGCAACCACGCCCGGCTGATTTTTTGATTTATCGTAGAGATGAGGTCGTGCTACCCAGGTGGGTCTCGAACCCGCAGGCTCAGGCAATCCACTCACCTCAGCCTCCCAAAGGCGCAGGATTACAGGCTGAGCCACCGAGTCCGGCTGATTTAAAGTTTTTATCCTATGTTTTTTCATTGTAAAGTTTTGTATCTTGTATTTTTGTATACTCTATTTTATCTAATAATCATCATTCTTTGAGAACATGATTATGCAAGCTACTCTAGCTGTTCAATGTATGTTTTAGCACATTCACTACTGGGGGATGCATAGCTTCCCTATTCTTGGTCATTTGTGTATTTCCAGTTATATGAGAAACTCTAATAAATATTACTGTCCATGACTCGCTACTGACCTCCTTGGGATTTCATCCCAGAAGTATAGTTTCAGGGACATACAGACTTCACAATCTAAAGCTCTGTGACTGATCTTTCCTACCAAATTTTCCTCCCGAAAGGAAGCACCAATTCACTGGGCAAGTGATAACGTATCAGAATGCCTGATTCACTGTAACCTTGACACTTGTTGATTTAAAAAAATCCTTGCCAGGTTATATCTGTCAAATCAAAACAAATGACAAGGGATTTTGACTGAGACTACATCAGATCTGTAAATACTCCTGAAAAATCTGATATATCTACAATACTGAAACTGGCCATCCAAAAACATAGCATGTTTACATATTTATTCAAATATAAACTCTCTCAAAGTGTTCTGATGGTCCTCATACTATGTATTTGCTATGGTCTTTTTTTAAAAATGACTGTTTTACATCTTTTTTCTTGTTGCTACTACTGAGGATTTGATATTCTGCCCAAAATATTTTTTATTTCAGTATTACAGTTATATAGAAGATTGACGTAAGCTTATACCTTTATCTTGTTTTAATTCATATTATAGGATCACTTTTGCTATCTCTAAGCGATTTGGAGTGGGCTACATAATCATAACATTTGTAAATAGTCATACTTTTATTTTCCTAAGTATTAGACACAAATAGTTCCTTGTCTGATGCTTCACATTTTAGTTATAGCTGATTTAGTTAAGTAAAAATTTAAAATTGCTTATAGTAAGATGTTATTTTAACTTGTAAATTATTTTGTAACTTTAAACCTTCAAAGCCCTAGGCATCTGATTTTATGCAAACCTTTCTACATTTGTTTTTTTTTCTTTTTGCTTAGCTTTTTCATATAAGTTCATTTAGATACATATTGTAAATTGTGATCATGTTTCCTTTGGGCATCTACTAATTAAATAAATCCTTTCCCGATTACTCCATTTTTAATTAATCAGATATTATTTCTATATGACTTTAAAGCTTTCCAGACTTATTTTCTTCTTCAACTTCTATTTGTATGTTTCTCTGTTATTCTTATAATGTGTCTTTATTACTCTCTTAAATCATGATTATTTAATAACATATTTTCATATCTGGTAAGTAAAGCAGAAGAGAGCTAGCCATTACAGAGCTCACTCATGCTCTAGGTTTACTCTGCTAGACACCTAAAATCCACATCTCACTCAACAACAAAAATGATCCTTGGTGAATAAGCATTATCTTATCTATTTTATAAATAAGACTTCGATGTTTGGAGGAATTCTGTGGACAGCTCATTTAAAGCAACAGTCTTATATACAGTGAATCTAGGAATCAAACTGTATCTATCTGGTATTATACATTATGACATTTTCATTATTGGTTTCTATTCCCATTTCATTTTTCTCTCTTTTTAAGTCTTTATTCTTACTTGTTTATGTTTTCGCAAACTACTTTGTGACTTTAGAAATTCAAAAAATCTTTTATGAAAGCTTGAATTTAACTAAGATAACAGCCAGTTTGTATAATTAAGGCTTCCAAATACATGTTGTTTATTCAGGTCACAATTTAAATACTTTTTAAAAACATATTTTATTTTATTTTTATTTTTAATTTTTTGTGGAGACAAGTTTTAGCTATATTGCCCAGACTTGTCTCAAATTCCTGGAGTTAAAATTCTTAAAAAAAAAATCCTTTGGGATTTTACCATGTTTTACAATAAGGGTCTATTTACAACCTTGGGCTAGACAACTGGTGGCTAACATGTTGTGGCTATACAGAGGGAAATTTATCATCGATTAACGACACTGTGACAGAAGAAAAAAAGGAAGCTTGGAAATTATAAACCATAAAACGTAAGCCAGGAATGAGGACCCATTCTTCCATTCTTAACTCATCATTTCCACACACCCAACAAGGAAAATATTTACATAGAAGAACCAAGTGGTTTAGATCATTTACTCTCATCATTTCATCACTGATCATAATAATCACACAAAAGCACATGCAACAACAGCCATATTAATACAGTAGCTAGTTACCATTTACTGAGTACTTATTAAGTGCCAAGCTCTTCTTTTTTTGTAGATTATAACATACAGTTTATTTAGAAAGTACATCAGAGAGAAAGAGAGAGAAGATTCACCTCCCCAAGGTAGGGAAGTGGGCCAAAGCCAGGAAACATGGTGACAGCCATAGCTCAAAGAGCACATGGCCACACCAGAGTCTAGTAAGGCAGTGGTCTGTACACAGTTTCACTTAATCCTCAAAACCCTGTGAAAATTGAACTGCAGCTGTCATCTAATAACTGAGGACACAGACACACCCGTCGATGAGTGATGGAGCTGAGGTGTGAACTGGTTTTCCTCCTTAACTGCTGTGTGCTATTGCCTCTACTGGTGAACGGGCAGAACCAGAGGCAGACGGTGTGAAGAGAATGTCTCAGTTTATTCAGGCTCTTACAGCTGAGACAAATGCACGGAAGTCAGGCTGTCAGTGGCAGAAGTGGTCCCGAAAGAAGAAGCCTTTGCCCTTCCTTTCTCTTTTAGGATGCGTGTCACTTTGATCGGCAGAGTGAGGCCTTTCTGCACTCTCCCTACCTTTTTGTCATCTATCCACAAAGCTGCTCCTGTGATAGCTTCCTGAAATCCCAGGAACCACAAAAACACTTGAGACCAGAGCTTAGAACACTGGCAAATTCTGCTTCATGCCCTCTCCATGACAGAGGACCTGGCAGTCCTAAGCGAATCTTCGTGTGACCAGTCATGAGTTGAAAAGCCCAACCCACCTACAGATAGACTTCGATATTACAGGTCTAAATGGTTACTAAATTTTTTTTTTTTTGAGTTGGAGTCTCACTCTATTGCCCAGACAGGAGTGCAGTGGCCGCTCCTGGGTATGGTAGCCTCGACCTGCTGGGCTCCAGCGATCCTTTCGCCTCAGCCTTCCAAGTAGCTGGAACTACAAGCGCGCGCTACCACACCTGGCTAATTTTTGATTTATGTAGAGATGAGGTCTCGCCAAGTTGCCCAGGCGGGTCTCAAACCCGTAGGCTCAGGCTATCCAACTAAATTTCAATGAGTGAAGTTAAAGGTGGTTTGTAGGAGGATTCTACCACTATAGACTCTTAATTTACATAATTCTGGTTTAAACATAGCTTGAGCAGATTTCTTGGCCTGTATTATCCAAATCATTGCTGCAAATCTGTTTTTCATCTTATTCACAGACACTTGATTTACATAGTAGCCATTTAACTGATAGAATTACAATGATCATATTAATTTAACCTGTGTAAGCAGCCAAGTTGGATCATTAAACCAAAATCAACATTAAGATTTGAATTATACGACTGACTCTCTACTTCAAGGCAGTGCACCATCTACTCTTATTTAAATTGGGCAAACAATCTCCCTGCAAAGAACCCTGTGTCATCTCCCTCTTCCCAACAGCTTTGGCATTCTGTTTTGAGATCCTTCCTGCTGAAGGGGCCACTTTTGGAGAGCTGCCCTGTTTACCAGCAGCAGAGGCACTTCCGTGAGCTCACGGCTTCTAGCAGCTGTGGTAGCAGCTGCCATTTAACACTCTGGTTCACATCATGGTGAACACAACAATAATACTTCAGAGTTTAGAGAAGCGGCATTCCTGCTGAGTGACTACAGACTACACACATACGAACACAACTGCCACCCTAACCATGGCCCCTTTCCTTACAAACACTAGTTGCTGATCACAGGAGTGAAATGAGCAGCTGTGCAAAAGTCCATCCAACAACAGAAAAAATAATAGCAAATGGATAGAGTCTCTAAAAAAGTTTTTTGTAGCATGACACAGACAACAAAGACATATATCTCATAGTAAATATTTTTTTTCTCACCCAGAAAAATGTTTTGCAGCTAATTTATCTAATAATTTATGGAATATAAGAATGCCCATTTCTGGTTCTATAGTCAGAGATGCTGACTGTAGGTGCTGGGTGGAGTCCTGGAATATGAATTTTTAATAAGCTCCATGGTGAGTCTAGCATAGGCAGGCTGAACTAGTCACTTTGAGAAACACTGATTGGAAGTCTTGATCAGTTTTGGAATAGTGACAAAATCATCTACTTATGAAAACACAATTATACATAAACAAAAATAAAAACATGAACCTCTCTTGTTGAGGGAACACAGAAGAACTGCAGGTGCAAGTTATAATTATAATATCTGTAAGCACGAAGTTCTAAGAAGGATGATCAATCATACTGGTTTGCCTGAGACTGACAGGGTTCTCAGAATGTGAGACTTTTAGCATCCAAAGGAGGCCATTCCTACAATATAAGGCACAGTAAAAGTTTCAAAGTAAGTATACATAAATTGTCAAGAATTGGATGAAGAAACAAAGTTAAGAGAAAGCTTTATAAAGGGATTTGCATTTGAGTGGAAACTCAGCAAATAGGGAAAGACCTACATAAAACAAATAACATTTGCAAAGTCACAGAAGTAAGAAAGTATCTGAAACATTTAGTCATATAAAGTAGGAAGACTAAATGAGATTAGGAATTTAGAAGAAATAAGACTGGAAATTAGATTACAAAAAATAATCATAGTGCTTTGGAAATAGCAATCATTTAAAACATGCTGTTTTGACATCTTCCTTGCATTAAAACTAAAACAGGAAAACTATCAGAAACTGTTGAAACAGATGAGGAAAGTGAAGAAGGCCTATGTTGACAACGAAACTACTGCTGGTAGAACAGAAAAGATGCAGTGTTTCAAGGATGTTTAAGGGAACAATTACCAGGACAGTTCAGTTTGGCAACTGACAGAGGAGTAAATGAGAACATTTCAAGGTTTCCTCAAGACCTGTGATTGTAAAGCCGTTATTAAAAGAGTTTGGGAGCACAGGAGAAAGAATATTTCTTTTCAGTGAGACAGCTAAGACAAATTCAGTTATGAACATTTGAGTTTTAGGTTCCTTATCTGGGAAACTTGCAAAATAAACCACCTTACAACACTGACAGATCACCTTAGAACCCATGCCTTAAAATGACAGTAGATTATCACTGTTTTGTGTGTTGTCTGCAACGAGACAGAAGCTGAAGCTGTCATTAAGAAGAAGGCTGGGTCGGTTGGCTGCCCAGGGCTATCTCCTTACTTCCATGTCTAGGGCCTTTGCTGTGCTTCACTCAGTGAGGTGGTTTCTAGGTAGTTGAACTTCTTACATGGTGGCTGGCTTTCAAGAATTCTTGGCAGAAGCTCCCAGCTTCCCTAAAAACTAGGTCTGAAATTGACAGAGTACTACTTCCTCATACCTTATTGAGCATTGTGGTCACAGACCAGCCCAGTTTCAAGGGGAAGGAAAATAGACTTCACATGGGTGGAGTATTGACAAGTGTACAGACATCCTTCATCCACCGCAGTGCGTGCAGGACATATATCTGAAGATGCTGGCAGATAATAGTGAGCTCTAGTCTGAATCTATAGAAAGAAGTCAGAAAGGTGAATGGAAAAATTTTCCAAGGAAAAACAGGCAGTCAAAACCATGGAAATGGATGAGAAGACCAGGGAGTTGAGAATGAGAAAAGAACTACATTTAGGACAGGAATTTAGCATAGGAAGGGGAAGTGAACAAAGGAGAGAGAGGACTGTCGAGAGCCAATAAATAGGGAACCAACCTATGAAACAAGACGAACAGTCTTTTCTAAGTCTGTGAAAAATGATATTGGCAATTTGATGGGAATTGCATTGAATCTGTAGATTGCCTTGGGTAGAACGAACATTTTGATGATACTGAATCATCTGATCCATGAGCACAGGATGTTTTCCCATTTTTTGTACCATCCTTGAATTTTCATTGAGCAGTGTTTTGTACAGAAATTTATATGGAAGCAAAAAAAGAACCCAAATTGCTAAAGGAGTTCTCAGCAAAAGGAACAAAGTTGGAGGCATCACACTTCCAGACTTTATGACAAGGCTATAGTAACCAAGACAGCATGGTACTGACACAGGAATAGACACATAAACCAATGGAATAGGACAGAGAATCTGGAAATAAAACATCTTTGACAAAGCCAACAAAAACAAACATTGGGGAAAGAAAATGCTATTTAGCAAATTGTGCTAGGAAAACTGGCTAGTCACATGCAAATGAATGAAACCGCACCGCTCCTTATTACCATATACAAAAAATTAACTCAAAATGGATCAAGAACTTACATGTAAAGAATCTTAGAAAAAAGCGTAGGGAACACCCTCTGGATCTCAGAGTAGGCAATGAATACAAGAACAAGTTATCAAAAACAAATGCAGCAAAAGCTAAGATTGATAGGTGGGCCCTTATCAAACTGAAAAGTTTTTGCATAGTAAAAGAAACCATCAAGAGAATAAAGAGAAAACCACAGAATGAGAAAAAAATATTGGAAGCTATGCATCTGACAAAGGCCCAACATTCAGGAACTACAGAGAAATCAAACAGAGTGAAAAGAAAACAAACAATCCCATTAAAGAGTGGCCAAAGGACATGAACAGACACTTCTCAAAGGAAGACATTCAAGTTGCCAACAGACATATGAAAAAATGCTCAGTCTCATGAATCATCAGGGAAATGCAAATCAAAACTACAATGATCAACCACATCCTCGGCCATAAATCAAGCATAAACAAATTTTACAAGATAGAAATCCTGCCATGCACTTTCTCAGAACACAATGGAATAAAAATAAATATCAACACCAACAAAGGTCCCCCCAAACCCACAAAAACATAGACACTAAACAGCATGAGGTTAAGCAACTCCTGGGTCAACATGGAAATTAAAACAGAGATTAAAAGATTCCTGGAAGCAAATGAAAATGAATAAGCATCTTACCAAAACCTCTGGGATGCCGTGAAAACAGTACTAAGAGGGGAATTCATATCTCTATGAACGCACATGAAGAAAATGGAGAGATCACGAGTTAACAGTCTAACAACCTAAGGGAGCTGGGAAAGCAAGACTGCTAACTCTAACTTCAGCAGAAGAATCCAGATCACCAAAATAAAAGCCAAATTCAGGACATAGAAGACAAAAAGATAAAATAAAAAACCAACAAAACTAAAAGCTGGTTCTTTGAAAGGATAAACAAGATTGATGATCCCCAAGCTAGACTAACCAAGAAAAAGAGAAAAAGTCCACATAAACACAATCAGAAAAGCAAAAGATCAAGTCACAACTGATTCCAAAGAAATACAAAAGATTATCGGAGACTGCTATGTATACTTATATGGAAACTAACTGGAAAACCTAAAGGAAATGGAGGACTTTCTGGCATCACATAACTTCCTCAAGTTGAAACAAGAAGAAATCGAGACCCAAAATAGACCAATAACAATACAGGAAATTGACTCTGTCATAAGAAAACTACCCACGCCAAAAAAACGCCCTGCACTAGATAACTTTCCAGCAGAATTCTACAAAATATACAAAGAGGAACTGATACAAATCCTACTGAAAGTATTTCAGGCAATTGAGAAAGATGGAACTCTCCCTAAATCATTTTATGAAACTAATATCACATTGATACCCAAACCAGGTAAAGATCCAACGAAGAAAGTGAACTACAGGCCAGTATCCCTGATGAACATAGATGCTAAAATTCTCAACAAGATCCTAGCAAATCAGACTCAACAACACATCTCAAAAATCATCCACCACGACCAAGGCTTCATCGCTGGGATACAGGGCTGGTTCAACATTCGTAAGACCATAAACGTAATTCAATACATCAACAGATGTAAAAACAAAAACCACATGATTATATCATTAGATGTGGAAAAAGCTTTTGATGAAATCCAGTGGCCCTTCATAATAAAAACCCTTGAACATCTAAGCAGAGATGGGAATATACCTCAAAATAGTAAGAGCCATCTATAAGAAACCCACAGCCAGCAAATTGGAACCATTTCCACTGAAAACCAGAATAAAACTCTCACTCCTTCTTTTCAACACAGTTTTGGAAGCCCCAGTTAGAGCAATCAGACAAGAGAAGGAGATCAGGGATATCCAAATAGGAAAAGAAGAAGTCAAATTATCCCTTTTTGCAGACAACATGATGCTATACCTGGAAAACCCAAGAGAATCTGTCAAAAACCTCCTTGTACTGATAAAGGATTTTGGCAAAGTCTCAGGGTATAAAATAAATGTGCAAAATACAGTTGCATTTCTATATATCAACAATGAACAAACAAAAATCCAAATAAAAAGCACAATCCCATTCATAATAGCCAGAAAAAAATCAAATACCTTGGCATCTTCCTAACAAGAGACACGAAAGATCTTTACAATGAAAACGATTAAACAGTGCTCAAAAAAATCAAAGATGCCACAAACAAATGGAAAAATATTCCATGCTCATGGATTGGAAGAATCAGCATTGTTAAGATATCCATCCTATCCGAGGCAATCTACAAAATTAACACAACACCCATTAAATTACCAGCAGCATTCTTCTCAGACCTGGAAATGACAATACAGGAATTCACATGGAAACAGAAATGACCACGAATCACTAAAACAATCCTCAGCAACAAACAAACAAACAAAAAACAAAGCAGGAGGTATTACACTCCCAGACTTTAAACTTTATTATAAAGCTACAATAATCAAAACAGCCTGGTATTGGTACAAGAACAGGCATATAGGCCAATGGAACAGGATAGAGACTCCAGAAACAAAACCTTAACTTCTCAATCAACTAATCTTCAACAAAGCCTCTACCACCAACAAGTGGGGAGAGGAAAACCTATTCAATGAATACTGCTGGGAAAACTAACTGACCACATGCAGAAGATTAAAAAAAGAACCCTACCTATCCCCATACACAAAAATCAACTCTAAATGGATCAAAGACCTAAACGTAAAGCCTAAACTATAAGAACCCTAGAAAATGCAGGAGACACACTTATAAAAATTGGAACCTGCAACCAATTCCTGATCAAAACCCCAAGTGCCTGTGACATAAGAGGTAAGATAGACAAGTGGGACCTCATCAAACTGACAAGCTTCTGCAAAATCAAAGAAACCATCAAGAGAGCAGGGAGAACAGCCCACAGACTGGGAAAAAATACTTGCCAACTATATGTCCGACAAAGGCCTAACATCTAGGTTCTACAAGGAACTCTAAGGTGCCTAAAAGAAAAAAACAAACAGCCCCACTACAAAGTGGGCAAAAGATATGAATAGGCACTTCTAAAAAGAAGACAACAGATACATGAAAAAATGTTCAGCCTCACTAGTCATCAAGGAGATGCAATTTAAAACTACACTGAGATACCACCTAACTCCAGTCAGGATGGCCGTCATCAATAGCTCAAAAAGCAACATATGCTAGAGAAGATGCGGCAAAAAGGGAACACTTCTACACTGTTGGTGGGAGTGTAAATTAGTACAGACTCTGTGGAAAACAGTGTGATGATTCCTAAAAGATCTAAAAATTGACCTTCTATATGACCCCACAATCCCCCTACTGGGAATATACCCAGAGGAACTCAAATCACTCTATAAAAAAGATACCTGCACATGTATGTTTATTATAGCATTGTTCACAATAGCATGAACATGGAACTAACCGTGCTGCCCATCAAAAGAGGACTCCATTTAAAAAATGTGGTACATATACACGATGGAATATTATGCAGCCATAAAGAAGAACAAAATTATGAACTCCACAGCAACCTGGATAGACTTAGAGGCTATAATACTGAGTGATGTATCACAGAAATGAAGAACTCAGTATCACATATTCTCACTCATAAGCAGACCTTGAACAATTATCATAATACTATAAGAAAAGGATTGGCAGTAGCGAGAAACTGCCGGGGGTGGGGGCGGGGAGGCAGAATGGCAGTAGTAGGAATCTGCCTGGGGAAGGGGGGATACACCTCATTAACAAGGGTACCTGCATCATAAACATTTGTATACCTAACCCTGAATTATACCCCTTATCTTTGAAATAAAAAAATTATAAGTTAAAAAAAAAGCCTACAATGAGATACCACTTAGCACTGGTAAGGATGGATATCATTAATAAGCCAAAAAACAACAGTGCTGTTGTGGGTGTGGAGAAAAGGTAACACTGGTGTGAGTGTGAGCTATTTCAGCCTCTATGGAAAGCAGTATGACAATTCTTAAAGAACACAAAATGGAGTTTCTATATGACCCAGCAATCCCACTTCTTGGAATATACCCAGAGGAACATAAATCGCTCTACCAAAAAGACACATGCACACGTTTATTCACTGCAGCACCATTTCCAATAGCAAAAAACATGGAAACAATTCAGATGTTCACCAAAAGTGAACTGGATTAAAAAATGTGGTACATACACATGACAGAATACTACTATGCAGCCATAAAGAACAAAATCATGTCTTTTGCGGCAACTGGAGACCATCATACTAAGTGAACTCCCAAAGAAACAAAGAACTGAACACTGCACCTTCTCACTCTTAAGTGGGCCCTGATCACTGGTCACATGAACACCAGGATAACAACAGATGCTACACACTGCTGGGTGTGGGAGGGCGGATGCAAGGCGGGGCACATGGCAACATACTGGGTATCGGTCCGCTATCGGGGAGAGAGGGCCCCCCGGAAGCCCAAACGTCACCTGTACACAACTGACTTAGGCAGTAAATGCTCACATGGACTCCACAACTCTAAAATAAAACTTTAAAAAAGAGAGAGGCAAGCGTGTCAAGAAGGAGCTACCAGGGGACAAAGACTGCTTAGAAACTGAGAAGGATGAAGTATGAGGGTGGGGAGTTGGGAGTGGGGACACCGGTGACTTGCGAGAGAGCATCTGGGTGGGATCCACAAAGAAGAGCGGGACTTCCCGGGCTGAGGTGTAGGAAGAAGGAGCCTGGCCCACAGTGCCCCTCCTGGAGGGTGGCAGACATCAGTGGGCCTTCACCCACTGGAGAGATCTGGGCCAGGATGGGGAGGGCAGGAGCTGAAGCTGTTTTCACCATTTTGTTTGCCTGTTTGTAACGGTGGGGGGAGGGGTCAGCAGAAAAGAATGCAGAGGGAAAACAGAGGAAGGACTGACAGAGATGGTCTATGGAGATGCTTGGCTTCTGAAAGGACTGGAAATAAGGGTGAGACAGGAAGACCGCACAGAAAGGTGTAGCGTCCTGGGGTATGTGGGGATGTGGTGGAGGGAGCTGACGGAAGACTCTGCCTCTCATGAAGAGGGACCCAAACCATTCACCCTGCCGGAGAGCCTGGGGTTTTCCACATCACCCGGCACTTGATTCTACCCTTCCATCTGAACGATCTTCACTGTCTTTGCTTTTACAAACTCTCCCTGCCATTCCAATCTCGTCTGCAGGGAGCCCTCCCTGGCTCCACCAGCTAGAGTTAGTTCTCCTTTGTCAGAACACATGTAGAACATTTTTCCAGTTTCTTATTCTATGCGTTATTTTCCCCATATATCATATTTATTGGCATTGGCATCCCCCCGCCTTTTGTTAATAGAACCAAGAAAGAGAAGGGAAGGTTTATATGAGCAAAATCATGAACACAAACCCAAGTGTTCAGAACAACTGGAGATGAGAAACTTTTACGGGAACTGCAAAAGCCAGGTTTGCTTAACTATTTTGGTTCTAATTGTTGACTACAAAATGCAGGTAGAACTTACATAATTTTAAAACTTAAGAATTTATAATTTATGGAAGAATTCATAAAGATAAAAAACAACTTCAAGCAGGAGGGGACAGTCACATGCTTGCTAACTTTTGGAAAAGTATCTGAAAAAATATAGAACTGGACATATTAAATAGTGATTAAACTATCGTGTGATATGTAGATGGCACTAAACAATCTTTTCTATCTTATTGTTATTATTATTTGCAAATTTCTGCTTTAGGAAAACTGGCTAAGTTAATGATATAGCAAATTGAAATAAAATATTTCTAGTTAATATTTTTCCTTAATAGAAACAAATTCTTTGTCAGGAAAATAGTATAGATCAAGAATGGAGTGTTTCAGTCTAAATAGTTTAATCAGCTAAGTCAAAGATTACAATAAAAATAAAGGTCCAAACAAACCAGCTTTGTGTGACAGTGTTGATATTACAGTGTCATATACACCACAGATAAAACATGACCTCTGTATTAAATGATAAAAGATAAAAGGCTGGTATGATATAGCTCTTGAACTATAAGAGTAAGATTTTAATTTTTGCACCTTCACCCCATCTTGCCTTTAATAGATGCAAAAGAAAACCATTATAATAAATGGAACGTACAAATATCGTGCTTTCTCACAAAGTAAAATACAAACTCCCAGAGGAGAGAAAGCGTGTCTTCTATTTTTGTGTCCCTGCATCTGCCACGTGAGTTCCTTGGGTGGGATGAAAGATAAATAGATGAATGAATTGGTGAAGCAAGAGTATTGAAATAAGCTTTGTCCGACTATAACCTGAAAACTCTAAAGCAAAATTATAAATCAGAATGTGGATATCACAGTGACTATGATATGTAAATATCCACCCAAGATTCTGTATTATTTATAATAATTGTACAAGCACAGAAACTTACATATAAATAGAACTGGTGGCTGGGAAGAGCCCAGCCTCTGAAACAGAAGTTAGAAAATGTTGATAAAAGTATGTAAAATATTTCTAATACTCACTGGTTAAAAAAATAGGAATCAAGTATTTTCAGATATTCAGATTAATCTTTGCTATGAGCAGATCATTTTTAGTGGAAGGGGTTCCTCATGAATACAGACTTTAATGAATCGTTTCTTCTCTCCTTTCACCTTTAACCCCAGAAAAAGCAATTTTGTATCTAAGAGCAAGCAAGGCTGGTAACTGAATGAAATGGGCAGTATTCTTATTTGAAAATTGTTATACACTATCTAGAGTTTACCGTTTAGCTCCAACCACAGTGCTAAGAGAGATGATTAAAAAAAGGAATCCTTTTAAAGTACATTATTTAACCCTAAAAGGGAAGAAATTATTACAGAAATCTATAAAACATTTCACTATATGCATAGAATCCTTCATTTGGAGTCTGTTTGACTTTATTCCACAAAAGAGATTTATGATATCTAACTTGGAATAGTCTTTGTAGGCTAATAATTTCACTTTCATGATTTGGAGTTCTCATTAATGAGGCTGTAAATTGTCTGCTGAGGCTACTCTGTAATTTTACACGAAGTGTCCAGCACCTTCTTCTGACAGTGTGAAGGAAGAGAGGGCAACCCCTCCAAAGACATGAAGTCATTGTCAAATAATGGCTACAAAATTGTAACTAAGATATATGTGTGTGTGTGTGTGTATGTGTGTGTGCGAGCACGCATGTGTGTGCACACGTGTGTGCACTTGTAGGTGTGTATAAAAACACACATATTCTAGCTATGTTGGTTTATCCTTTAATTTGGGAAACGAAAGAGATGATAAAGAAAATAAGACAAATCTACACACACTGGGCTTCACCGGGGCTAGCCATCTATCCATCACACTGACATAAACTGCTATGACTGATGCATGCTGGCATAGGTGGTCATCTACATTTAGGGGCAGGATGAAATCCCACAGACTCTAAGTCAAATACCCTACAAATCTACAAGTCACATTTATTAGGAAGTAAGGCATTAGGAGGCAGCCTATGCTGTCACACGTTGTTTTAAAAGCATCGTTCACAGGCAAGAACTTAAAGTACATACATATTCGATTTATCAAATACAAAAATATGTATTTGTAAAATATATATATAATTGATCAGGATGATTTCTGAGATATATATTCAGGATGATTTTGAGATCTCATCTCATATATATAATACATATATATCAGAAGTGATCAGATTTTTACATTTAATGGCTGAAGAAACCCTAACTATCAGCAATATAATTTTCTATTACCAATAACAGCATGGTGATGTCTAAATGATAAACGTAAGGGGAAAAGCTTAAAGAAGAATCAAATAAACATTTTTGGGCTCCACTCATTCTAGAAGATGACATCACATGTTTGAGGAAAACAGGACAGCCTCGGTATTGTGTAGGGTATCGCTCATTCTAAGAAGCCTTTATTCCACACCATGTTAAAACTCCAACAGATTGCCATTGGCGAAACGACTGCAGAACTCAGTGCTGTTCAGAACAGCTTTCACTTGCAGAGCTGCCATAGGAATTGTGTGACTAAGCTTTTGGATGGGCACCGAAAGTGCATGGATTCCAAGGAGCTGCCCTGTCTCCCATCCCTTAGGGACTTCCACCCCCCCTCACGTCCTCCTGTTATCATCAGCACGTTTGTCACAGGCAGCTGAGGTTTCTCTTTCAGAATCAAAAGCCCCTGGAGGACAGTTCTGCTTAAAGCAATGGGTCACTGAAAATCTGCACGATAGGGCCTATCTCTTCCATTTACATTTTGATTAAGAGAAAACCTCTTAATTTGGGTCATTATTGACCCATAAATCTGCAGAGAAAATGAATGTGCATTTATAATGTAACCAACATGACATGATTCATTGTTCTTATGGTGTATAAAAACAGAAAGGAAAAAAAAGAGTCCAGCTCTTAGAGCCCCTGGATATGAGCAGCAGCAGGGACTAAGGGGGCCAACTCACGTGCTCTGAGCAGGCTGGCAGGGGCTCTGGTGGCCAAGTTCAAAGCCATCATCTATAACACTGTCTACTCTTTTGACTGACCTTTCTGTGGAGGGTTTGTGAGCGGTAAATGAAAGGCTCAAAATGGGTTTCCATACCTGATTGTGGACTTTGCTTGGGGATTTTGGCTACTGCTTGAGGGCTGGAGGTGGCGTGCGTTCGTTGGTTGGCAGAGCTGTGCATGCTGCTGGGAACGGCGGCTGAGACATTCTTGCGAGGCTTCATGTCTTGCAGCCACATGGGCGAGGCTTCAAAGGCCTGCATCCTGCGCGCATGGCTGTTGGCATTGACTTTCAGATAGGCCTGGGCCTTGTGTTCCTGAAGCTCCCCGTAATTGGCATCCGTCACCCTGCACTCATATAAGCCTTCATCCTTTTTCCTCACTTTGGAAATCTGAAGTTTGTGAGAGATGTCATTGCCTTGGACTTTCACTGTCTGAAAAATTGCAGGTAAAAAAATAAAGCGCTACATCAAACCGATTTTGTTCCCATTCTTTAACCTGAGCTTGCTAATGTTGGCAAATTAAAGGGTCTTAACAGTCTCAAAGCCACCATCAAGGAGCTTTTTTTCCCCCCGAATGTCAGATCTTAAGGTCTTGCTTATCCTGTTCTACTAACAATTGGATTTGCAGACTTGGGATACTTAGTTCGATCCAGCCAGTACCAGATTCGATGACATGTGACCTCCATTCCCAGGTCCCAGCTGCAGCCCTGTCATCCTCTCCTCATGGGGTTGGCCTCTGCCTGCTTAACTCAGCTGAACAAACTGCAAGCCAGTGAAGCCAACTCTCCAGGGGACACAAACCCTTCTCTTTCCTGTGGGCTATGCACTAACCCCTCAACTCTGGGAGACCACAAAAATACTTTGTTTGGACATAACCATTTGAGTGAGGATGCACTTTTATCATAACCTAAGTATTACTAGAGTAGAATTGGATATGGATATGCTTTACCTATAGTCCTGGAACAGGGTTCATGGTCCAGATTAATATAACCTGAAATCTTATTGCTTGAGTATATGTCCCCTGCCATTCTAGGGATATTATGCTATGGGAACTTGTGACGCCATCAATAAAACACTTAAGTTTGAGTTTCAACATTGAAATTGGCTTTCTTATCTCTTCCAATAATTTGAAACTCAGATTAACAGCAAAATCATATATCGAATATATATGACATTAGATGTAATATATGCATCTGTAGAATACAGTATAATATATATAAGCATTTCTATCAGTTAGATTTGATATATATTCATGTATTATCTGTGATTTACAGAATGACAGACTTCATAAGGCTTTCAGGACTGAAGGACTGTATTGACTTTGAAAGATACAGGAACAAATTGAGGGAGGTAGCAAGTTACTGATTCTGCTAGTGGCCATTACACTTTAAATAGCCCTAAATAATTTTAAAAACTTAAGAAGTGCTCATGTGTTTTTACATGTAGAGGTATATATACAAGTAATTTCCAACATTTGATTCATAACCGTAAGTATGTATTTATGTGTGTGCAAGGTAACATATAAATATACTAATTAAACGAAACAGCAGAAATTAATAGGCTCACATATATTCTGAATTAAATCTAATAAAGTTTGATGTGGGCCGAGTATTTATATTATTGTTATCCCACTTTGCAACTGAGTCAACTGGGATTTAAGGGGTTTGGGTTAGTGATTCTCAACATTGACTACACATTAGAATCATCTGGGGAAATATTAAAATTACTCTCACTAGGACTAATGCAGAAACATCAAGTCTGCATCTCTAGGGGGTGGAGCTTCTATCCATATTTTATAAAAGCTCTCCTGAGAATTCTAAGTTAACAACTGTTGGTTTGGAATATATGTTCAAGGTCACATGGTGGAAAAACGGAGAACAGACTACTTTCTGCCTCAGTTTGTATCTATCAGCTCATTAGATTTTATGAGCTAGATAACACAACTAACAGGTATGTGTGTATGTGTGTGTGTGTGTGTGTGTGTGTGTGTGTGTGTGTGTGTGTGTGTGATTATGCTGCTGACTGTATGCATCTGTAGGTCAGGATGTGTGAGGTTGTTTTTACTTCTGGTCTTTAGATGACACAGGAATGGGTAAAGTGATAAAAGGAATAGTCAGTAAGCAACCTATCTAGTTATATGTGTATGTGAAAAATAAAATACTTAAGACAAAAAACTGATTTTACCAAGAAAGTTTTTGTAACATTGAATGAAAACACTTCTATGATGTAAGAATAAACTGAAATTGAAATATTCAAAGAATATTAGTCAGCAATTTTATGAGCTACAAATTGGAACTTTTGTTTTATATTTTCTTTGATAGCTCCTGTTGAAATTACACATTTATTAATAAATCACAGAATTTGTCTGTGTACAATATATTTGTACATTTTTAGTTATGTTGTAACTCCAACCTTATACTACTTTATGCTACTGTAAGGATTTCCAACATAAATTTTCTTTTTTAAATGTAGGTCATTGGGTTTGTAGATACCTAAACATAAATAACAACAACATATTTATGCTTAATGTACTTCCTCCTTTTGTATTATATAACTATCTCATTTCTAGCAATAAAAACAATTATTTATCAAGTTAAGCAGTATTATTAATATTAAGTGATTCTTCTTGGCTTCGTTTGAGGTGAGGTATAGTTAGTTAAAAAAATAAGATTTCCATGTTTTCTCATCTTACACACAATCACTAAAAGCAATAACCAATGGAGTAGGACTACACATGTATATTTTCAATAGGTCAGCCTCCTCTAGTAATGGTTTTATATTTATGTTGGTTTTATCTGTTTATATGATTTTGAGCACAAGCATTGGAAATCCATTGCATGCCTTATAAATGTCATTCAAAAGTGAGTTGTTTTATTTCATTACAATTGCAACATCCTATTGAATGCTTTATTTTTTTTTCTCCCTAGAACCATCTTTCTAGGTTAATTGTTAGTGTTTTACTTTCTATTAAAGGATCGTTATTTACATAATTTTGAATATATATTAGCATCCCAACCCTTTACTCTTACATTACATAATGAGTGTCACACAAAGTGACTCTCCAGTTAGCTATTTGGAGACTTGAGTGATGCCAACATATCGTTTTCTCAACGGACTCTAGCTGTGCTTCAGTTTTAATGTACCCAGCGAGGTGAGAAAGGCAACGGGCCGCCATCCGCACTTGCAGAACCGCCTCGTCCAGAGACAAGACAGTAGAAGGCCCTGAAGCCCAAGGCCCCTGACCAGCGTTCACCCCGGGGCCTGCCCGGCAGCGGCCTGTCCCGGCGACACTCACACTGATCTTGGTCCCGTCGAGGTCCGGGTCTCTGTCCGGCGCGAGCTCCACCTGCGGGACAAGGACGTCGCGGCTCAGGCGCCGGCCCTGGGCGTCCCGGCCGCGTGCGCCCTCCCGGCCCGAGCCCGCTACCGGGTGGTCGGAGGCGGGACGCC
>NW_007228359.1:486367-488755 GCF_000164805.1 Carlito syrichta | reverse complement strand
TTCCTCGCCGCGCCCCCTCGCTCCTCGTTCTCCCGGTCTCCCTCCGCCCCCGGGTCCCCGGGCTGAACTGCTCTAGAAGGGGGTGAGGGCGAATGGAGACCTCTCGCAGGGCTTCCCTGCCCCCCCCCCCCAGTCCAGGAAAAGGGGCAGGAATGTCCTGGGGCAGCAGGGCTGCCGCGGGCACTTTTTGGGAGGCGGGGGCTGGAGTGCTGTGGCGTATCACCGCTCCCCGCAGTCTCCATCTCCTGGGCTCAGGCGATCCTCCCGCCCAAGCCTTCGGAGGGGCGCGCCACCAAGCCTGGCTAGCTTTTGACATTTTTGTAGAGACCCTCGTCTGGCTATGTTGCCCAGCCTGGTCTCCAGCTCCTGGGCTCAAGTGATTCTCCCGTTTAGGCCTCCCCAAATCCCGGCATTACCGGCGTCAGCCACCGTGCCCGGTACTCAGACGTCTTAATAAGCACCAGCACTTAGGGGCGGAGGTTACTCCCGGATTTAGCCGGAAAAGACCCCAAACATGGCTTTCTCCTCCTGGATTTTAACCAGGCGTCACCAGGACAAATTCTAGCGCACTCCCTGGCAGCCCTGGGCAACGTTCACCCCCAGAGAGCCGGGCAGGTCTCCAGGGGCTCGGGACACCAGCCTGGGCCTCAGCCCCTGGCTGGACACCCAGCGGACCCGGCGGGTGCGTGGGAGAGACGCGGGGCCCCGCGGCTCCGCTACCTGCGTGCCGGCCCCCTCGGCCCCAGGCTCCGGGTCCTCCGGGCCCCTCAGGAACCACCACTGGATCTCCAGGTACACCGAGGCGGAGCCGCTCTGGAAGGCGCAGGACATCTCCACATTCTGCCCCTCGGTGGCCGTCACGTTCCGCGGAAACTCGGTAAATTTTGCTGCAAAATAGAAACGCATCCTGGTGGAATATCTCCACCTCTCCGGTCAGCGTCTCCTTCCTTGAGAGGTGGCTACGTTTTTCTTGAACTTAAAAGGGGGGAAAAAACCAAGAAAACCCCTCTGTGACATCCCTGACTTTGCCTGCTACCCAAGACCTCCTGCCTTATTTTTGATATCACGCCTAAATCACTTTGTTGGTCACTTCCAGATAATGGAAAGGTTAACCCCAAGCTTGCCAATAACTCTGTTAGCCGTGCTGTCCGTAGTTCGATGCAAATACCCTTTGTCAGATTGCAGTATTCCAAAAACTTCCTGAGGGATTCTGTGGGATACCATTTAGACAGTCTGCTGATAGATAAGGAAAGCTTCTTGCCTCTAAATTCCTAAGCAATCTATGACTAACGGATGTTTCATGTAGCAGAGTGGATCAGGATTGTCTGTCAAAATGCACATCCCTGGTACATCAAAACAGTTATCAGCAAAGGCAGGGAAACAAGTTGCCACTTTATAAGCGGTGTGTATTTCTGTCCCTCCAAATTAACTGTATCAAGCTGTTGTATTGTAAATTGCCACTGGCCTTGAGAGGTAATGATCACACATCCAAGCTTAGTTCAGATTAAAGATCATTTTGAAGTCACGACCAGGCTTAGTTCAGATTAGAGATAATTCTGAAGTCACTACGGAGATTTGTTTTCAGCCTTTTCACTAAGCAACCTTGACACTGCTAGTTTGCAAGATTCATAGAGCCATGGCAAAACTCATAAAAATGCTTCCCTCCTCCTAATGGCATTTCTGGAACACGGAATGCTCTTATCTGGTTAACAACATGATTGTTCTTATCTTGCCTGAGGGGCACTCTGCAATGAACTGATAGTCCCCGAAAAATAGTCCTGGAAAACCGTGTGGCTCGTGGAAGTGCACAGCCACAATGCCCGTTCATGGGGTGGGGGGAGGCAGAAATGATGCTGGGTGGAGGCACCCCCCCCACATACACTTTTAAAGGAGAGACATTGGTGTCTTTCCCAAATTGTGTGACATCCCAACGTGGTGATCTCTGGTTCAGGGAAACTGTGCTCGTAGGTTACAGGAGGGAGGCTACTAGGGAGGCAGTCTGCGCTGAACAGGACTTTTCTGCTCAGGCTGGCTGGAGCCCTGTGGCATTTCTGCTTGCAGGAGTGATGCAGTCTTTTGGCAGCAGAGATGGGATCTGTTCCTGGTGCTGAAAGACCACTGCAGCCTGGGAAGTCCAGAACACACGGATCCAGCGGGCTGCGCCGCCGGTCATGCAAGTCGTGCCCTTTTATGGGTGCTCAGAGGAATCTGTCCTTTGATAAACACACATTACGAACGAAGCCACACGGAGCCAGAAAGGGGCACTCCGAACCCCGTCTCCCACACAGGAAGGAGGGTTGGCCGTGGAAAGCCCCCCGTACCCAGCTCTGTGGATCTGTGATGATGGTGCGGGCATGAGTGCCTGCCCTGTGCACGCGTACACACACA
>NW_007228359.1:479211-485583 GCF_000164805.1 Carlito syrichta | reverse complement strand
GCCGAGCCGGCGACCCGCGGGCTTTTGTTCCCCGGAGCGTGTGGCCGGACGGCCGCCGGCGGAGGCGCGGGCCCCGGGCGCCGCCGGCAGGTGGAAAGAAGTCCGAAAGTCCCGGGCGGAGCGGATTTTCCAAAAGAGCCCCTGGCACTGCGTGTTGACTTTAAAAAAATGTGCATGCCTCTTGCCTTCTTTTCCTCCTTTTGGCGTGTGGGGGAAGGGGTCTGAGCCTATTCGGAGCTCCATCACGTGATTTGTTTGGGTTTTGTCTATTCCCTTTGCTTGTGCAAAACGCAATGATCATGCAGTATTCCCTGGGATGATATAAATAAGGGGTATTATTTCGGACACACACACACCACAATAGTTTTAGAATGTGGACCCAATCTAGCTGCCCCGGTGAGATTTGAAATGCATATTCTAGTTTTTATTGAGACCCTAAACATTGTATATCACATTAAAGACTATGTCCTGATGAAATCTAACTATTAGTAGATTTAAATCTTTTTTAGCAGAACTAAAATCACTTGCCACCTAAGCCAAGTACACGTTTTTAATTCCCATTATTATTTCTATGTAACTATGCCACATGTCTTCACTCTTACGAGTTAGTCTTAACAATGCTGTCAGGAAACCAGCGCAGAATATGTATTTTCATTTCACAGACAAAGAATTTGTAGCTGGCAAATACCCTTACTGGCCAGAGGAAATTAACCTTCACATAGCTGTTGGATCCTTAAACCATTTTGCATTCAGCTGATGTAAGTTAAAAGATCAGAAAACCAAGACAGGATAACAATACAAATATCATTTATTTTCTGAAAATACATTTATTTTTTACTATAGGCAGGGGTAGAATATGAGATGTGGAGAAAGTCGTGGGGGACATTTTACATCTTTTCATGTTTAGGCCAACCAGACTGTATCTTCTGTTTATTCGCCAAAAGATTTTGAAGTCTGTCATTTTAAGAAGTCTCTTTATGTTCAAACTCTCTCTCATGGAGAATGTGTTCAGAACATAGAAACACAATCCATGTTCACACACCTGTGCCATACTGAATATTACTTGGAAAATAAACAAAGACAAACACTGCATATGCTCTAAATGTTAGGTCTAACAGGATATGTTCAATGTGACCATAAGATTTTAACTTTATTTTCAACATTTAGCATAAACATGAATTTATTATGTCACGGAAATGAAATGTCATCGAGGTTATCTGTTGTTAAAAGAGCTTCCATTCTAAAGAAAAGGGCATCTATTTTAAGCAAGAAAAGTTCTAAATTACCCTTGTCTGTTGTGGCAAAATAAATCAATCAATAAAATAGAAATAATTTTTAAAAGTTCTCAATTAATTTGACAAAGTACTTCAGCTGCTTTTAAGGAGAAAATGACAATTATAATTGTAAAAGTACAATAAACATAAGTTTAAAATTGAGGAAAAAGTGTGAGAAAATCTTTCATAGGACAGATTAACCATCAAATTACTCAAAGTTGTAAACGTTTAATCTATGAAAGAAGAAAGGAAGAAAGGGAAAAAAGAAAAGAGAAAGACAAAATTGAAAAAACATTTTCTTCTTCTTATGAAAGTGCCTGAGAGACACCTTATTTTTGATTTTACCAAAAAGTAGGTCTTTTTTTTTCTTTTTTAATTTTACTTTTTTAAATTTTAAAGATGTGGGGTACAATTCAGGGTTAGGTATAGAAATGTTGATGAGGTGTGCCCCTCCCTCCCCTAGCAGTTTCCCTGGTCTGCCAATCCTACCTCCCCTCCCCCCCTTTTCCCTTAACTAATTGTTATAATAATCTCAAGGATTGTAAATATTGTTAGTAAACATATACGCATTATCTTCCCTAGACTATTTGCGTTATTAAAGACAAAAATATCTCTATATTAACAATTTGAAATAATAAATTCAATTAAGAAGCAAGTATATTTGATATATAAAATGACACAGTTCTGAGATTAAGTACAACTATTTTGATGTGTTCTTGTGAAACACTATATTCTCCTACAAGATTGGAGGTAGTTTATCAGGAAAGACAACTTGTCTGCAACCAAATGTAAGAGAAATGTTTCCTGCCCATTTCTTTTTCCCTAACACGGTTGCTAATGCCTTATTCTATAAAAATAACTATAAAGTTCTTCTTAAAATATATATCTATATATGAACTAGTGAGATCCAGAAATAAAATGCTACCATCTCTTTGCTTGTTTTCTTGCCCTCTGAATTAGGTTTTGATCATTATTTTTCTGTTTAAAAATTTAAATATTTTCTCCCTAAACCTCATAAATAGGAATGTTTATCTAAATATGCTCCTTCATCAGGTATAATGCAATCTGAATTCATTCCATGTGTTCCTTTGGTATCTTATTTATATTATGTGTATTTTTTATATATTCCACATTAGTTAACTTTTTATCCCCAAATACTATTTCTTTGTGATGTCTGCAGTCTTTGACATAAGCGTTTAGAGCTATTGATCCACCCAAGAGCTAAACTAGAGAAGGAGTGTCTTTCAGCTTTGTGGCTATGGCCTATATCCTTTCTCCCTCCCAAGGCTTTGAAAATATTTTTTAAAAATTTGAACTTGAACTTAAAGGGAATCTCCATTTTTCACTCCCATCGGCTCATGGGAGTGAAATGGCTTTCCATATCACACCTTCAAAATTTGCCCTAAGCTGAGGCTTAAGTGTCAAATGTAAACTTAAGATTTTTCTGAATAATTAGAAGACGAAAAATTAGGCGCTTTCTTTAGAAATAGCCTTTAAAATATTTAAAGTATCCATCTAAAGAATTGGAAGATAATCCTTGTGTATCCAATAAGACAAATTCTATTTCTTTACCTTTCTTGCAGGCATCTCCCTGGATTAGATGAGCTGTGTATGCTTTTTCATCCATGTCCCCAGAGGTGCATCCTACTGTGCTCTTGAACACTCCCTTTGGAGATGATCAAAGCTATATAAGAGAGAATAATATTCAGGGTATGGAGAAATGTGTTCATTCACAATCTCATGTCTCTTCTTACTTGGGGAGATGAAAGGAAATATTATAGAGTCACCAAATGTTGAAGCAATATGCAAAAAATCCACCAAAGAAAATGAGAGTGCTAATTCTTATTGACAAAAGATGAGTTTTTTAAATGTGTTTTCCACTGAATTATATACAAGCCTACTAGACTGGCCTGGTAGATTTACTGGTATCGGTATCTCCATGTTGCAATTTTAAAGGTACGAGAGAGCCAAGGACACATGATAATAAGAGGAAGCAACATGAATAATATCTCTTGCTATACATGTACACGATGCCTTCACAACATATGTGGATTTCAGAATGAAGTAGAGTTTAGTAAACCACTCATTCCACATGTAGGGAACCCGTCATAGCCAATCACATGCGTCTCAAAAGCAGATCCTTACTTCTTCAAGATCTAAAGAGCTACAATGCTTCAAATGGAGGGAGGAGAAGATTAAATGTCGTGAAAGAATCAAAGAAAGTTGTTGTTCATGCCCTTACTTCTACAAATTATACTGAGAAAGTGACCACATAAAACAAAATTAATTTCACCCAAACTCTTTCCTAGATACCAGGAAAAATGTCATCCAAAATTCTGAACCTTGGGCTAGTCCTCATGTCTCCCCAACACAACTTTTCATTGTCTCATATCTTGTGTATAAAGCAAACGATTGGTAGATAAAGAATAACAGCTAGTCATTGGAAGTGATGAAACACTTTAAATAGGCCACATGGCCTACGTGGACACTGCCCATTATATGGTTATTGTCATTTTAATCTTCCAGATGGCATTTATCCTTTGGTATTTTCCTTGTATATATGGCTAAGATAGAAACTATTTAGATATGACTTTATTCAGTGAAACTCTATGTTACTTTGTAATTTAGGTTCACAAAGTTAGACCTCAAATTATTCATGGGGTTATGTTATGCCATTTTAAAAACGTAATGTCTGCCCTAGAGGCAACCTCTGGAAGAGGCAGAGGGAAGCTTCGTGTTTTTTTGTGCAAGTGAATATCACAATCTGCCTAGACGCCCTCTACAAAACTCATGACCCTTACATTCATTTTTATTTTACGAGAAATTTACATGGACTCATAATCAAAGATCAGTTGTGTCTTTTAATTTCTTTATTCATAAATATCATGTGCCCATATCACAGCAAAAATAAAAAAAAAATTAAAAATTCTTCAGTTAGATGCCACTAGATAAGAAAAGCTGAGGACGTCTCAGAAATATTTCCTCCTGCTTCAACATTATGCTGCAGTTAAAGCTTAGGATTTGTGATATTTATTAATTTCAATTTGTGCTTTCTCACTGAAAATCTTGTGATTTTGGTAAGGCATAAATAACTACCTTCTACCTCTATTTTTGTGTAACATAATTATTTGAAGAAAAAACAAGAATATAAGAAAAACAGTAATTTTTGGTAGAGTCTATAATTTCTAGGTTTGTCAATAGTTCTATGCCTCTATTGAATGAAAGTAATAATAATTTGCAATTTGAATGAAAGTAAATAATAATGCTTTTGAAAATATTTCAAGAAACAACAACATATAAAAATTTTGCTATCTTTACATTGTTAAATATATATGTTTCTAAATTAAAAGTAGTTTTGAGTATTATCCACTTGAGATCAGTTTTTCTCTCAGTATTTATTGTCAATATATTCTTAAGCAAGTGACTTATCCTTCCTAGACCTCAGTTTGTGTTTTATACTTTATGCAGATATAGTGAAATAATATATGCAAATGCTTGATCATGGTATCAGGTATATAGCAAGTGGCTCAATAAAAGCTGATATATTTTTATTGTAATTTATTCCTATCTTTGACTTGTGAACCTGAGGCTTTGTAAATTTCAGACAAAATGGAAAGGGAAGTATTAATTACTAAGCGTTATGATGATCTTTTTAGAAGGAATGTGTGGGCATTTTTTGAGCTTCACCCAAGGCAAACTTTGGTAATCATACTTTGTTGGTACTGGAGGAATGAAGAAATACTATTTGAGAGAAAGACTGAAATCAGTTCAAAACAGGAAGACTACACAAAAAATACACTAGGGAGGTTTAAGACTGCACACATGAGTGTTATAATAAGAGAGGCAGGGCGACAGTCTGGAGTTCTATATCTGATTTAGTCACATTCTGGAAGATAAATTTGGGGGAATGGGCTTTGGTATGACTCCAGTGTTTGTGAAGGTGTTACCCACCCTCATGTAAACTAAGCCACGTATGTGATTCAATATCTATCAAGAGACTCTTGATTGGAGTCAGGAAGGAAGGGCTTCCGTGGTGACTTAGAGAAGGAATCCCTGTCTTCACAGAGCTTGGTGTACTCCCTGAACTCTTAAAATTCTGAGACTTAAGGAAGCATCATGAAAATTCTATTGGATCAAATGGCACCCACTAGAACGATTCTGGTTTATGTCACTTGTCCCACCACAATGATTCACAGCACACACTTTTGCTTTCAAAAGCGGTCCTCTTTGGATGATAAATGATGTGACCACCTTAGTTAAAGAGGATCATGAAGCCCTTAGATTCAGTATCAAGCTGAGTAACTGGCAAGGTACAAGATGAAAGATCAGTTAAGACTCCTTTAAATGGTCAGGATTTAGTGGTGAGGTTATTTGAGATTGGATAAAAGAGAATTTTTATCCTGAGTCTGAGTGTTCTAAATTCAAATGTAGGAGTCAGCTTACATTCTCCTTGGAGAGACCCATGGGTCCTAGGAGAGCAATAATCCATGGTGGCTGGGCTGGACATCAGTTAGTCTTCGTAATTCCTAAAGAGGAAGTAAAGATGCTTTAGGTGTAAGAAAACACGAGTACAAGGAACCATGCTGTGAAGAGCGATGTTGCCATCTAAGAAGGAGAAAAGAAGATAAAAGAGTTTTTCAGGATTTTTCAGGATCTATTTATATTTGAAGGGCTTGATGATTAATTGTGAAAGTTGTGTTTGATGCTTTACATATGGAGAGTAGAGGGCGTGTGTGTGCATGTGTGCAGATGCACACATGTGAGGAGCTGGTGTCCTGTGGCAGCGAAGTTCAGGGGTGGGATGGAACCAGGAGAAGGGAGTGAAAGCAGGATTTAAGAGGAACTGCAGCTAGCACTCACAGTCCTGAAGTCTTTCAGTCAGGTGACTTACTGGCGTACATGTGCTGGATACACTGGCTCCCCACGCAAGATGGATCCTGGATCCTCTGTATTCTTTGGAGTCCTCTTTCCCATGCTGTTCCAGACACTCTCTGTCAGTTGTCTCCAAGGTACCATCTCTCTTGTAAGACCAACATACTTTTCTACATCTTCACCCTCATCACTAAATGGTTTTTCCCTCTCTCTCTCTCTCTCCCCG
>NW_007228359.1:442139-479153 GCF_000164805.1 Carlito syrichta | reverse complement strand
ACACACATACACACACACACACACACACACACACACACACACACACACTCAGTCCTTAATAGAGACCTACATCTCTCCAGATGACACCACACCGAGGAACTTTCTTCACTGATGGCGACTCCTCTTGCTCTCACGCTTCAAAAACTGTATCACGGCATCATTCACAGTGGCGAGAACGTGGAACCAACTGTACTGCCCATCAAAAGGGGATTGGATAAAAGAAACGTGATACATTTACATGATGGAATATTACGCAGCCATAAAGAAGGACAAAATCATGAACTTCACAGCAACCTGGATGGATTTAGAGTCTGTAATACTCAGTGACATATCACAGAAACAATGACTTGAGCATCACATGTTCTCACTCATAAGTGGACCTTGAGCAATTATCATAATACTATAAGAAAAGGATTGGCAGTAGCGGGAAACTGTGGGGGGTGGGGGAAAAGTGGGATGGGCAGTAGTGGGAATCTGCCGGGGAAGGGGGGCACACCTCAACAAGGGTACCTGCATAAGGAACATCTGTATACCTAACCCTGAATCGTACCTCACATTTTTAAAATTAAAAAAAGGAGAAAACAAACAAACAAAAACCTCCCAAAACTAAAGATCGAAACTTCCAGATCTGATTTCTCCACCATGAACTTTATTTTGACTCATGCTATTCAACTTAGAACATACTTTTTTTCTTATTTATTTAAAGACTCTCTCTTTAGGATATGATACCTCATCTTAGTTTCTAACCCATGATTTGCCCTCATTCCTTAGTTATTTGAACCTTCAGCTGGACGATGCTGTAAAAATTCGGACATCTCAGATCTGTGGTTTTATATAAAATACACACTATCCATCCTACTTCAGCCACACTCCTGTGGTCTTGCTATGGACTTTGCCATTTCCTAGAACTACTGCATCTTCGAAATAATACATTTAGACACTGCAAATCTCACCAAAATATTTTATCCTTTCTATTCTTTTACTCAACCATTCCAAAGATATTCGACGGTTAACTGTTTTGCAAACTTCATTCCGATTTCTCTTCTGACGTGTATACGTATCTTTTTATTCCTTTCTTCATCTCTTCTCTTTCAAACTTAGATTCAGCTTGCTGTCACTTCAATCACTCCTGGCCTCCCTCTTTATGTCAAGGGATCAATGTAAGGATTCTGCAAGCTTCTGAGTGTATCTAAATGCTCATTCAGAAACAAGGAAAGCAACCACAGGCTTCAAAATTCCACTTAAGGCCTAATCTCCATAGGCATCAATCTGGTGAACTATGGTGAGCTACCTCAGGCCTCCAGGCACTGGTGTGCCAAGGAACTTTTCAAGGGGATCCAGACTCTCCCCCAATCAAAGAATTTTGTGGTGAATTAGAGTATGCTGGTACTGGAGAAATATTTGAAAGACAAAATGGAATTGTTCAAAACAATAAGACAATGAGAAATTCAGACTGCATCCATGAGATTTGTATGAGAAGGTGGAAAACAGTCTGGAGTTCCACATCTGCTTAGCCCCCTTCTAGCATAGTAACAGTGGGAAAGGGCTGGTGTACTCGAAGATGCACAGAGTCTCATGTGTGGTCTGACTCATGTCTGGGAACATGGTGAGAGAAATTTTTATTTTTTGGTAATAACCTAAGTTGTATTTCTATTTACTAGATTTAACTTTTCCCCCAGTTGTACAGAGTAGTCATCTATTTAATTTCTAGTGCCATCATGATCAATGGGCCACAACCATGTTAAATGGCTATGGCATTTCTTTGGCTTATTGTTATGTTTTTGTGGTTAGTTAGATGGTTAAGTGCTGCCATCAAGAAATCACCCCCATCCAAAAAGGAGCCTACTAAAATGGTACACTACAGAATACTGACACCATAGGACTTGCTTCATGGAAACTAGTGATGCTTCACTAAGACATCAACTTCTGATTTCTCCCACAGGTTAGTGGGAAGCTAAATGTGTTTCACATGAAAACACACACAACATTCCTGTCTTCCTGAATCTTCAGATATATTTCTTCACATTATACTGTGGAAGTGTATCATTCTGACTTCACTGAATGCAAGTCATCTATAAATCTATGTTTCAGTCACCTAGCCAGGCAAACTCATAGCCACTCTCATCTTCTAATGTTAGCATAAAATCCCGAGTCTTATTGAGTGAACCACCTTAAGAAATTAATGAAATGTAATAAATTAAATAAATATTTATGATTATTATAAGAAATTCTCAGCACATAAGGAATATGAAAGAACTTCCTTAATATCATAAACAGAATCTACTTAATACCACAAATATCATATATAATGGCAAAATATTAATGTGTGTCTCTTAGTCTGGGACTTAGAAAAAAATGCCCACACTTTCATTACCATTCAATATTGTACTGGATTAAATGCATTAAATCAAAACTAAATACTCAAATATATAAGAACAACAAATACTGAAATAAAACAGACAATATTTGCAACTGATATGATTACACATGTAGAACATGCAAAATCTAAAAATACATTGTCAAAATTTGTAAGTACATTTTGAAGAATTGCTGGACATGAGGTCAATGTATCAAATCACTTTCATTTCCATACCCCAGTGACAAGAGTTAACTATGAAAATTGTTTGAAAAGATACAATTTACAAGAGAATAAAATTATCAAATACCCATGAATAAGTCAAATAAAAATATGCAGGGTCTGTATGCAGAGAACTATTAGCATATTGGGGAAAATAAAAGAACACCTAAATAAAAATGAGGGTATTCCCATCTTCACTGACTGGAAAACAAATGACTGCAAGTATTTATGCAATCCAGTCAATGTCTCAAGAGGTTATTTGTGGCAAGCAATTCTAAATTTTTTGGAAATTTTTGAAGGATAAAGAATAACAAGGATTTTTTGTTTTGTTTTGTTTTTGTTTTTTGAGTTGGAGTCTCACTCGGTCGCCCAGACTGGAGAGCAGTGGCTGCTCCCGGCCACCGCAGCCTCACCTGCTGGGCTCCGGCGATCCTTCCGCCTCAGCCTTCTGAGTAGCCGGAATTACAGGCATGCGCTACCACGCCCGGCTGATTTTTTTGATTTATTGTAGAGATGAGGTCTCGCTGCCCAGGCGGGTCTCGAACCCGCGGGCTCAGGCAATTCACTTACCTCAACCTCCCAAAGGCGCGGGATTACAGGCTGAGCCACCGAGACCGGCAAGGATTTTTTTCTAATAAGAAGAAATATTGTCCATTTTGGCTGCTGGAACTATTATGGAATACTATAAATCTGGTTGGCTTAAAAAATAGAAATTTTATTTCCCATAGCTATGGATGCTGTAAGATCCAAGATCAATTTGCTGACAGACTCAGTGTTTAGTGAGGGTACGCTTTCTGGTTCACAGATGGTCCCCTTCTCATTGTGTCTTTATATGAAGGAAGAGGGAAGGAAGTTCTCAAGGTTCTCTTTTACAAGGCTATCAGTCCCATACATGGGGTGTCTCCCTTCAAAACCTAACCATTTCCCAAAGTCCCTACCTCCAAATACCATCACATTGGGGATATATTTCAACATATAAATTTTGGGGGCAGCACAAACATTCAGTCCATAGGAGCTATGAAGACTTGACCTACTAGATATCAAGACAATGTAAAGAATTATTAAGACATTGTCATATGCATTCTGACAATTAAGTTCGCGAACTTACCATCATGTGCTTATGTTGACAGCACTGTACAGACAATTCAGTAATGCTTCATAACCTTGGTATATCAGTTGCTCAAAGCTGTATTCCCATCAGCGTGTGGGAGTGTCTTGCTGAGTGGCCTTCATTATTGTTGCTGCCTGTTTTATGTGTCATTGCAAGAATTAGAGCAACAAACAAACATTACATTTCTTATTAAACTTGGCAAAAGCGGAAGTGAAATCAGGGACATGTTAGCCCAACTTTATGAGGATAATGTCATGAAGAAAACGGCAGTGTACAAATGAATTAAACGTTTTTCTGAGGTGAGACAAAGCGTCACCGATGAAAAGAGATCAGGACAGCCAGTAACGAGCAGAACTGACAAAAACTGCAGAGATGTGTCGAATTGTGCATCAAAATCATCTGCTGACTGTGAGGAACACAGCAGACTAAATGAACATCATAGAGAAATAGGAAACTCTTAGCTGGAAGTCATGGCGTGAGAAAAGTGTGTGCACAAATGTTCCCCAAGGGGCTCAAGGGGATCTGGTCATATTATATTTCTTGATCTGGAAACTGGTTATTGGCTGCTCTCTGTATGATAATTTATTGATTTGGGCCTTTATATTTTCAGCAGTTTTCTTTAATGGAAACAATAAGAAGAAATTAAACACCATTACCATTGAACTGATATCATTAAGCATTCTTAGCACCCTCAAATTGTCCCTCAATGACACTTGCACCGCTATTATTTTCATAGTAGTAATTATAAATTTATTATTTCCTCACCAAGTTCGCTCCACGTTCTCCACAGTTACTACTGCAAACATTTTGCCAGCTTCCTCAAACCTTTAACCTCAAGAATGCACCTTTTGTGGTAAGAAAATACCCTCTACTGCCATTCTAAATAGTAAACAGAGGCTATCTGAGGAAAAGTTCATCCACCTTTCTGTCACCAAAGAAACTTACCTGCAGAGTTGAAGTCAATTATTTAGAGAAAATAGGTCTATTGGCAAGAATTAAATTCTGCCCAGAGTGATAAAACCCCCAAATAACAATATATTAAGTACGACTGAGTTTCATCTTATCTTGTGGTCTTTTTCCAAATCTGTACTTATTTTGCTGTCTGCTAACTCAGCAATGGCAGTATATTGTAAATGCTTTTGCCACGAAGAGTTTCAAGCCATCTTGTTTCCTTCTTTTATCTTCCTGTTTCCAATGAGTCAACAAGTCATCCTTCTATTCTGTTATTGCTATTTGAATTTCAATCCTTATTGCCAACACTAAATTACTATAATCTCTCACCTGGATTACCACACAATCTTTGAACGCAATTCTCTACATTTACTCTTACTCTACTTTATGTCTTTTCCATCCTACAGTAATAAGTATCTTCCCAAACTGCAAATCAGATATTGTTATTCTTTCATCATTGTCATTAGAAGAATTGTTACAATGTCTTAGGGTATCTTTCATAACCAGGTTTCCCTTTACCACTTTAGTTTTTCTCTTGCCATTAGACATTTGATTTTATGTTTCTTTTGCATGTCTGGTAATGAACCATGCACATGTTTTTTCTCCCTGAACATTTTTACCCCTGCCTTTCTCATTTCTCTTTTTCGCCTTGAATACTCTGAATCAATATAAGTATAAAACCTGAATATTCATTTCCAAAATCTTCCCTGATGACTCTATACTAGAAAACACCTATTCTATGATTTCAGTTTTTTTCTTATAAAACTCATCGTATTGTCTGGTAATTGATTATTAATCTCCTGTCTGACAGACAATTGGCTCTGTGCAGATTTTGAGGTATTTTGCTTATCATTCTTCCTTCAATATGTAGCTGAGTGTTTATCAGAAAAAAAAAAAATCCTCCTAACAAGGGGTAGTGAATACAACACAATTTAAAAAAATGAATATCTAGAACCTGGATGCTCAATGCCTAGCCATTGCTCCTTGCTGAGACAACTGTTTGTTAAATAATGAAACTGATCTCGATCTATTATTTTAGAAATATGTTCCACATCTGTGATTAAAAATACATATAGAGATAAAGGCACAAAGAACGCTAAATGGAAGGTCAATTTCTAGTACCTTTAGAAATTGTCACATTATTTTCCATAAAGATCGGACTAGTCTGCACTCCCACCAACAGTGTAGAAAGAGCCCCTTTTCCCTGCAACTGCATGCACCAGCAACTGTTTTTTTGATTTATTAATGATGGCAATCTTTACTGGAGTTAGGTAGTATCTTAGTATGGTTTTGATTGGCATTTCTCTAATAATTAGTGAAGCTGAGCATTTTTTCATGTTTCTGTTGGCTGCTCATATGTCTTTTTCTGAGAAGGGTCTATGCATGTCCTCTGTCCTTTTTCTAATAGAGATGTTTGTTTTTGTTTTTCGGCTTGTTTGGGTTCCTTGTAGATCCTAGATGTTAGCCTTTGTCAGATACACAATAAGCAATTTTTTTTTTTCATTTTGTGGGTTGTCTCGCTGCTCTCTTGATGGCTTCTTTTGCTGTGCAAAAGCGTTTCAGGTTGATGAGGTACTACTTGTCTACCTTAGAAATTGACCTTCCATGCGACCCAACAATCTCCCTTCTGGGAATATACCCAGGGGAACACAAATCTAGAAATAAATAATAGGAGGAAACGTTTCAAAAAATCACAACATTATGAAAATCATTCAATACACTTCTGAACAACAAATGGATAGAAAAGAAATAAAAAATAAATTTAAAAATTGTGAGACAGTGGGCATTCTTGTCTGGTTCCAGTTCCGAGAAGGGATAATTTTAACTTTTCCCCATTCAGTATAATGTTGGCTGTGGGTTTGTCATACATGGCTTTTATTATTCTGAAGTATGTTCCTTCTCTGCCTATTTTTTTGGGCATTTCTATATAAAAATGCTAGATTTTTATCAAGTGTTTTTTCTGTATCTATTGAAATAATCCTATGATTTTTGTTTTTAATTCTGATTATATGGTGGATCATTTTATTGACTTCTATATGTTAAACTATCCCTTTGTACCTGGGATGAAACACTTGATCATGGTGAATTATCTTCTGATGTGCTGTTGGACTTGGTTTTAAAGTATTTTGTTGAGGATTTTTGCATCTATGATCATGAGGGATATTGGTCTGTAGCTTTGTTGTTGTTGTGACTTTCCTGGTATGGTATCAGGTATCAGGTACCTGGTATGATACCAGCTTCACAGAACGAATTAGGGAAAATTGCTTCCTCCTTAATCTTATGGAATAGTTTCAGTGAAATAGGTACTACTTTGAAAATCTGGTATAATTCAGTTGTGAATCCATCTGGTCCTAGGTCCAGGTTTTTTGTTGTTCTTGTTGTGACTTTCTTTTTTCTTGTTTGCTTGTTTTACTAATTCAATCTTGCTACTCAGGTTTCCCCACCCCCCGCATCCAGTCTATTCAGGGTTTCTATTTCTTCCTGATTCAAGATCGAGGGGTTGTTAATTTCCTGGAATTTATCCATTTCCTCTCTATGTTCTAGTTTGCATAGAGGTGTTAAAAATAGTCTAGGATGATCTTTTGTATTTCTGTGATATCAGTTGTAATGCCTCCATTTTCTTTTCCAATTGAGTTAATTTGAATCCTCTCTTGCATTAATAAGTGTGGCTAGTGTTCTATCAATTTTATTTATCTTTTCAAAGAACCAATTTTTTCTTTCTTCATTGATCTTTTGTACAAGGTGAGACTCCCTAAAAGCTGGAATTATCTTTTGGAGAATGGGCCCCATGTAGTACACTCAGAATTTCTTCCTCTGTGGCAAACAGTCAACCAAAGTTTTTATATGGAAGTTTTGAGAAAGTTCATGATTTGTGGAAGAAGTGCTCCAAGTTGTGATACACAGGTGACTGATTATTTCACTATGACAATGCACCTACCTGCCCACGCTGCACTGAGTGATCAGCATTTTTTGACCTAAAGCAGTATAATCCTCCTTTCCCACCCTTCCTATTCATTTGATCTTACCCAAAGTTACTTTTTTTTTTTGTTTCTCCAGATGAATATAGTCCTTAAAGGAAAATGTTTGCTGATGTGAAAGAGATGAAACAAAAAACAGCAGAGGCACTAAGAGGTATCACAATTGATGAATTCAAAAACTGTTTTGAGCAGTGGAAAAAGGATCTTGATGAGTGTATTGTATCAAACGGAGGGCACTTTGAAGTTTAAACAAGTAAGAATACATGGATGACTTTTTATTTAAAAATTTTGTTTTTTGAGTTGGCCCTGTATTTTTTTATTTACTTCTGCTGTGTCTTTGTTATTACTTTTTTTTCAGCCAACTTTGGCAGGAAGTCCCTGACAGAGCAATCAAGAAAGAGAAAAAAATAAAAGTACCTAATTCGAAAGTAAGAAAAACTATTTTTGATTTTTGATGATATTATCTCACAACCAGGATATCCTAAAGACTATGCCAAAAGACTCATGGACTTGATAAAAGAATTCAGTAAAGTCTCAGGTTACAGCATCAAGACACACAAATCATTAGCGCTGTTATACGCAATAATGACAACACTGAGAATCAAATTAAGAATTCAATCTCAAATACCCAGGAATATATTTAACCAAAGAGGAGAAAAATCTTCACAAGAAGAACTAACAGACTAAATCATGGAGGTCAGAAGTAAAAAAAAAAGGAAAACATTCCTTACTTACAGATTGGAAGAATCGACATTAATAAAATGATCATACTACCCAAAACAGTCTACATGCTTAATACAATTTCTATCAAATTACCAACATTATTTTTCAGAGAAATAGAAAAAACAAGTCCTAAAATTCACATGGAACCAAAAAAGAGCCTGAATAGCGAAATAAATTCTAAGCAAAAAGAATAAAGCTAGAAGAACCACATTATTCAACTCTAAATTATATTAAAAGGCTATTGTAACAAAACAGCATAGCATGATACAAAAGTAGACACACAGACCAATGGCTCAGGATAAACAATTTAAAAACAAAACTGCATACCCACAACCAACTAATTTTTTACCAAGCAGACAACAACACATATGGGACTTTACCAAACATTCAAAGATAAATTAATGTCAATCTTTTTCAAACTTTTCCAAAAAGAAGAAAAAATATTTTCAAACTTATTTTTACAAGGTTAAGAGTATGCGCAAACCAAAGCCAGACAAAGACAATATATTAAAAGAGAATTATAGGCCAATTTCTCTGATGAATATAGATGCAAAAATCCCCAAGAAACTACTAACAAGTAGAATTCAACAGTATATTAAAAGGATCATACACCATGATCACTGGGAATTATCTCTGTCATACAAGGATGGTTCAACACATGCAAATCAGTAAATGTGATACACTACTTTAACAAAATGAAGAATAAAGATCATATGAGCAACTTAATAAATTAGAAAAAATATCTGACAAAATGTAATATACTTTTAAGATAAAAGCTCTCAATAAACTAGGTATAAAATGTATGCTGACATAATAAAGGCATACAAAAATGAAAAGCTCACCAATAACATCATATTCAGTAGTCAAAAACTGAAATATTTCCTGTAAGATCAGAAAGAAACAAGAATTCCCATTGTTACCACTCCTATTCAACTTGGTACTATAGTCTTAGGGCAATTAGGCAAGAAAAAAGCTAAAAGCATCAAAATTAAAAAGGAAGGAGCAACTTTGTCTCTGGTTGCAGATGACAAGATCTGTTAGAACTAATACATGAATTCAGTGAAGTTGCAGAAAATGAAATCAATATACAAAAAATAGTTGCATTGCTATACACTAATAATGAATTATCTGGGAAGAATCAAGAAATAATCCTATTTATAACACTATCAAAAAATAAACTACTTAAGAATAAATATAAACAAGGTGGTTAAAAGTGTGTACACTGAAAACTATAAAACTCTGGCAAAAGAAAATGAATGACACAAATAAATGAAAAGATATCCCATGTTTATGGATTAGAGCAATTAATATTGTTTAAAAAATTATCTAAGGCAATTCACAGATTTAATAGCATTCCTATTAAAATTCCAATGACATTTCTCACAGAAATAGTACCAAAAAAATCCTAAAATTTATATGAAACCATGAAAGATTCCTGATAGCCAAAGCAATCGTGAACAAGAAGAACAAGGGCACAACAAAGCTATCGTAATTAAAAGAGTATGACACTGGCATTAAAAACAGACATATAGAACAGTAACAAAATAGATAGCCCAGAAACAATCTGAGCATTTGCTGTCAATTCATCTTCAACAAGGTACCAATAACACACAATGGGAAAAGGATAATTGATTCATAAATGGTGTTGAAAAGACAGAATGCAGATAAAAAATTTGGACCCTTATTATACTATATTATTTTATCATTGATTAATCTATATGACAAACAGGTATTAATATAATTCTCTTTGATTATTCTCTTTAACTTTTGGGCTTATTTTTCTTTTATTGGGTTAAGGTAAGACATAAAATTTTGGGTTTTTTGAGAGATAAAGTTGGTAAAATTTTTTCTATCGTTAATATGCTATCAATGAATAGCACTATAAATTTCAGTTTGAGGGCTACATTGACAGTTGCAGAAAGATTTAAACATGTAAGTAAATGAGATACTTTGAAACTAGGACTTCAGTGGTCTATAAGAGTTAACAACAAACGGAGAGGCACTGCATAATTTTCTTTTTGTTCTACTTTTGTTTTTCTTGTAAAATCGTCTGTGATCTTGCCATTGTCATTCTAGAAGTACTTTAATCGTGTTGAAGAATGTGTGAACCCAATGAGAGTATAATAGTGCAATTGGGAAAAAAAAATTAAAAAGCAAAAAATATTACTTGTATTTCACTATTTTTTGAATTAGTACATTTTTAGGGTGGCTTTCACTAAATTTTGTCATCTAATTTTCTTGTTAATATAGCCATTATTGTCAAGTGTTGGGTTACAAAAATTGTACAACTTGAACATTTATATTATAATACTCCATAGATTTGTCACAATATTGAGAAGAGATTTTAGATTCTGCTATTTTAGAATATATGTTTGTGAATTTTGGAGCGTACAGAGATTAAATATATAAATATTTAATAAAAAATCTGAAAAATTGCTTAAGATTAGTCAATGATCAATGCTTACTGGATGATAAAAAACAAATTTTTGTAATATAAAATATTTGTTTAAATGTAAAATTATAAAATTATGTATATGTGTTTATGTTGATAGTCAGAATGCTGCATGTCGAAACACATAAAATTTTATAAATCTGATTATCAGGAAAATGGTGGCAGAGCCAGTTGTACTAATCAAGTTCCAGTGTGAGTGTATGGAAAATTTTGTGTATGTGTAGGTGAGTAAGTGGGCTTGTGAGTGGTTGACTGAGTAGGGACTTGGGAGCAAATGGCCAGGGATCTCTTGGTGAAGTGACTGGTGCTGCGGCTGCTCTGCTTGGTTCCTAGCACTTCCTGGGTGCAGAAGCTGAGTGTGAGTTCTCAAATATCAACAAAGCCCTTCTTGGGAAGAAGCTGCTGGGAAAGACTGCCAGCTCCAGGCCCTGCCTCAGCACTGCAGCTTCTGTCTGGACACTGGCAGCAAGGGCTGTAGAGGGAGCACAGCGAGAGAGCCCAGAGACAGAGCCCCATTGGAGAAGACAAAAAGAACTTCCTGTCACCATCTTGAAAGCTGGGCAGGAAAGTGCTCTGACTTACCCACTATGAAGCAGCAAATGTGACCTGATCTCTGTGACCAGTGGATTAGCTACCTTGGGGTTGATCATGACCCAGAGGGAATATTCTGAAAGCACAAACTCTGGATGGACAAGACAAGTGTTGAGTCTCAGGTACCTTACTCTTACCCTGATTCAGTCATGGGACAAAGGGTGTGGCCATAAAAGGATGAGAAAGACCTCCAAAGAGATCAGTGTGTTTAATTGCTTTTTACTTTGATTTCTGCTCTTGTTGTTCTGTGTTTTCTATTTCTTTATTTAAGTTTTTTGTCCATTTTATTTCATCCTAATTTTCTCTGTACTCCTCAGTGCTGTTACTATATCTTGGATTCATGTACCCATTGCTTCATCAAATAGAGTGGTGATGGGGAGTGGGTCTCAGGAAACCCATACCATAATCAGTGAACATTATGATTTGCAAGTAAAAGCCCATATATGGGACATAGAAGAAAAAATGTTATACAAAAAATCAGCAAAACAAAAAGCTGATTCCTTGAAAAAATAAACAGCCAGTATGACCAAGAAAAAGAAAAAGCTCCAATAAACACAATCAGAAATGCAAAAGATCAAATCACAACTGAACCCAAAGAAATAAATAAGTTTATCAGAGATTACTATGCACACCTGTAAACAAACTTGATACCCTAAATGAAATGGAGGACTTTATAGCATTATACAACCTCCCAAAGTTGAAGCCAGAAGTCATTGAGACACTAAATAGACCAGTAAAAATCCAGGAAATTGACTCTGTCATAAGAAAATTAGCTACAAAAAAAGCCCTGGACCAGACAGCTTACTAGTGGAATTCTACAAAACATACAAAGCGGAGCTGATATGAACCCTACTGAAAGTATTCCAGGCAATTGCAAAAGGACTTTACTCTCCCCAAGTCATTTTATGAAGTTAACATCACACTGATACCCAAACTGAGTAAAGAATCGACAAAAAAAGAAAACGACCAGCCAATATCTCTAATAAACATAGGTGCAAAAATTTTCAAAAAGGTTCTAACAAATTAGACCCAACAACAAATCTCAAAAATCATCCACCATGACCAAGTAAGCTTCATCCCTAGAGTGCAGGGATGGTCTAACATCCACAAGACGATAAAGTAATTAAATACATCAACAGATGTAAAAACAAGAGCCACATGATTATACTATTACAGGCAGAAAAAGTTTTTGATAAAATCCAGCATCCGTTCTTGATAAAAACCCTCAACAAGTCAGACTCCGTGGCTCAGCCTATAATCCCGCACCTTTGGGAAGCTGAGGTGAGTGGATTGCCTGAGCCCGCGGGTTCGAGACCCGCCTGGGCAGCGAGACCTCATCTCTACAATAAATCAAAAAATCAGCTGGGTGTGGTAACGCATACCTGTAATTCTGGCTACTCGGAAGGCTGAGGCGGAAGGATTGCCAGAGCCCAGCAGACGAGGCTGCGGTGGCCAGGAGCGGCCGCTGCACTCCAGTCTGAGTGACTGAGTGAGACTCCAACTCAAAAAACAAAACAAACAAACAAACAAAAAACCCTCAACACCTAGGCATGGAAGGAACATATCTCAAAATAATAAGCACCATCTATGCTGAACCCACAGCCAGCATATTGCTAAATGGACAGAAACTGGAAACATATCCCCAGAAAACCAGACCAAGACAAGGCTGCCCACTCTCATCCCTCTTGCTCAACATTGTGTTTGAAGTCCTAGCTAGAGCAAATAGACAACAGGAGGAAATTATGGGTATCCAAATAATAAAAGAGAAAGTTAAGTTATCCCTCTTTGCTGATGATATGGCCCAATACCTTGAAAACCAGAGAATCTGTCAAAAACCTGCTTTTCACTGAAAAAGCAAAGTTTCAGAAAATAAATGTGCAAAAGACAGTTGCATTGTTATACACCAACAACAAGCAGGCAGAGAACCAAATAAAAAGCACAATCCCTTCACAATAGCCATGGAGAAAATGAAATACCTCGGCATCTTCCTAACCATAGAAGTGAAAGACCTTTACAATGAAAACTATAAAACACTGCTCAAAGAATTCCAAGAAGACACAAACAGTTATAAAAATATTCCATGATCATGAATAGGAAGAATCAAAGTTGTTAAGATGTCCATCCTATCAAAGGCAACCTACAGATTCAATGCAATACCCATTAAATTACCAATATTATTCTTCTCAGTCCTGGAAATGACAATACAGAAATTCATATGGAAAAATAAACAACTACAAATAGCCAAAACAATCTTCAGCAAAAGAAATAAAGCAGGAGATATCACACTTTCAGACTTTAAACTTTACTATAAGGCTACAATAATCCAAACAGTGCGGTATTGGTACGAGAATAAGCATATGGATCAATGGAACAGGATAGAGATTCTGGAAGCAAAACCTCAATTTCTCAACCAACTTATTTTTGACAAAGCCTTCTCCAACAGTCACTGGGGAGAGAAGAGCCTATCAGTAAATGGTGCTGGGAAACTGGCTGACCACATGCAGAAGATTGAAACAGGACCCCTGCCTATCACCATACACAAAATTCAACTCTAAATGGATCAAAGACCTAAACGTAAAACCTCAAGCTATAAGAACCTTAGAAAATGTAGGAGACACCCTGATGGAAATTGGAACTAGCAACCAATTCCTGATCAAAACACGAAGTGCCCATGCAATAAGAATTACGATAGACTAGTGGGACCTCGTAAACTGAAAAGTTTCTGCAAAGCAAAAGAAACCAACAAGAGAGTGGGAGACAGCACACAGAATGAGAAAAAATATTTGCCAACTGTATATCTGATAAAGGCCTAACATCCAGGATGTACAGAGACTCAAACGTGCCAAAAGGAAAAAAACAAATAGCCCCGTTAAAAAGTGGGCTAAAGACATGAATAGATACTTAAAAGAAGATATATGGGCAGCCAACAGACACATGAAAGAGTGCTCAGCTTCATTAATCATCAGAGAAATGCAAATCAAAATGACACTGAGATACCACCTAGCTGCAGTAAAAGTGGCTATCATTAATAAAACAAACAATAACAGGTGCTGGCGAGGATGCATAGAAAAAGAAACGCTTCTAAACTGCTGGTGGGAATACAATCCAGTGCAACATCTTTGTAAAACACTGTGGCGATTTCTAAAAGAACTAGACACTGACCTTCATTGTGAACCAGCAATACCCTTACGGGAATATACCCTGAAGAACTCAAATCCTTCTACAAAAAAGATGCCTGCACACGCATCTTTATTTTAACACTATTCAAAATAGCAAAAACATGGAACCAATTGTGCTGCCTTTCAAAACTGGACTGGATAAAAAAGGGGTACATTTATGCAATGGAATATTACACAGCCATAAAGAAAGACAAACACATGAACTTCACAGCAACTTGGATGGATTTAGAGTCTATCGTACTCAATGATCTATCACAGAAACAAAGAACAGATTGCCACATTTTCTCACTCATAAATGGACCCCGAACATTGACTACAATTCTATAAGAAAGAGGTTGGCAGTAGCAGAATACTGCTGGGATGTGTGAGTGGGAGGGCACAACATCAATAAGGATAACTGATCTCAAACCAGGCAAAGTAGGAACCAAAGGGTGGCCCAAACTTTACCTGTATGATGACTACTTATACACCTAATCCTGAAATTGTACCCCACATCTTTAAAATAAAATAATAATTGAAAAAATGTGTGAAGCTGTACTGAGGAAACAATTTTTTGTACTTAAATGTTTTTCTTACTAATTAAAATATAAAAATTAATTCGACATTTAAATTTAAATACTCTCATAAATGAAGCTGCATGAAAGTGAATGGTATGATCGAAATTAAAAGATGTTGAATTAGAAAGAAGAAAAATAAAATTGATAAGCATATTTAAGTCCCATTTAAAAAATTTGTTTGATTTAACATTTTTAATAAAAAATTCAAAAAACATGAAAATTAGGAAATAATAATAAAAACAACAACATACTCATCAGCTAGACATGACACATTTTGTCATACCTTTGACACTTTTCATCTTTTTTCAAGAAATGTTACAGATAGAGTTAAAAGCCTCTACCCTCCCACTCCATTTCTACTTCTATCTTTTATTAATTAACTACTATCTAAGGGCTGTAACTTTTACTTATTTTTGATATATTCTCTCTATTTGTACGTACCCACAATATATATTTCATTCTTATGTTTTAAGTCTTAAATATATTGAATGTATCTTTTTACAACTTGCTTTATTAACCCAACCCCCTACAATTTAAAAACAGGAAAGAAAACTAATATGAATATGGCTTCTTTTGAGATGGTTAGATTAAATGGATATTGCTTGATTGACACAACATATTCCTTAAAGTTTAACTGTGATTATCTTGGGTGTTTAAGCATAATGATGACCTATTTATTTTTCCAAATGTATTTTCTATTCCTCTGAAATAACATTTTTTGCTTTCATGACAAAATGCATATGCATGTGTATTTGAAAGTAGCACATATAAATCATAAATTATCCTAATGATACAGATATCTTTTTACAATATTATAGATTATAAATGCACTGAAAGTAAAGAAGAAAATGTGATTGATCAGAGAGAAAATGCTTGACTATCAGCAGTAATTCACCAATTGTACTCTTCTGCTGTCCCCCCATTCTACTTTTTTAGAAAACTTGCCATGGCAGTTTAGGTCTGTTATTTGAGTTCCAAGAGTGAGAAAAAATTTCTACTGAGTTCCAAGAGTGAGAAAAGAAAGGACTGAAAAGCACCTGACGTTGTCCGTGTCACCATGGAGGAGTAGCTGAGGACAGCAGTTTACCCAGAACAGAGGCGTATTTGGCTCACGGCTCCGAAGGTCTACAGGAAGCACAGTGTGGGTCTCTGGTTCGCTTCTGGTGAAGGCCTCAGGCTTCTTCTGTTCAAGGTGGAAGGTCAAGGGCAGCCAGTACGCAAAGACCACGTGGGAAAGAGGAAGCAACAGAGAAGAAAGAGGTGCCAGACTCGTTTTAAAAACCAGCGCTTGGGGGTACTCATGGAGCAACAAATCACTGATAACTGTGGGGATGATGCCCGTTTATGAGAGATGTGCTCCCCAGACCAGACGCCTCCCATTGGGTCCCGCCTCTGACACCGGGAATCAAATTTCACCCCAGGCTTGGAGGGGGCAAACATCTGAACCTTAGCAGTATTCAAATCATTTTTTCAAAGTTAAACTGAATCCTGTATCAGTCTGATGAGTATCATTATATAACAAATGATTACAATTTAATTACAGAAACTGCTCAGCATTTGTACAAGCATTTTATGTTTATTTTTGCAATAACAGTATGGCTTGATGAAGGTTTTAAAATCTTGCAAGAGTTTGTTTTGTAGATTTTATGTAACATGAGCCTGTAATATTCATATGAACCCCATTTTTGATGTTTTGCTTTTGAACAACAAAGGAAATTATGTCTGAGCAGTGTCTCTTACAGCAGTTTCATAATGCAATATGATATAAATATAATAAAAATCCTCAGATGATCACTCTAAAATACAGCCTTGAAAATAGATAAGCTGTGTTCAACATGGAGATAAATTGGGAGAGGAATGTAAATGACTTTCAATGTGGAGAGGGGCTCTTACAATTGAAATGTTGCAGAATATGCTTCCCCGGAAGTGTTGCAAAGTTCTTGCACTCCCTGCAAAGCATTTAAAGGACTCATTTAAGGTAGAATAAGGGACTACAGAACGAATTAATTACAAAGTGAATGGAAAGAGGGTGGACTCAAATGAATTTCATCAATGATTACATAAGTTTTAAATGTACTAAGAACTTCAGTTGGAAGACAGAGATTGTCAGAATCATTATTAAAAAAATGTACGTGATCTAAACATTGCTATTTAAAAGAGACACACTTTTAAACACCCTCATCTTTCAAAGATCTCAAGTTTGCCTACTAGTCAGCATGCATTTGTAACCCCCCATACCTCAGCATTGTCACTTTCATTCCCAAACCTGCACACAGTGGTGAAAAATTTGAGTCTCTTAATAGGCACATTCCCAACTGAGGTCAAACAGGGCCACACTTTGCCTTCTAGTCTCACTATAATATTATAACAAAGTGTCCTGTTTATAGTCCAGTGTCACCTTTTTGGATGCTTGTGCTTTTTTGGGTGATTTTCCTATTTAAAATGGCCCTCAAGGTCAGCGCTGATGTGATGTCTAGTGTTTCATCACAAGAATATTGTGATGTGTCTTATGGGAGAAAATACTTATGTTGGAGAAACTTCACTCCAGCATGAATTATAGTGCTGTTGGTTGTGGATTCAATGTTAATGAATCATCTATATACATTAAATAAGGTGTTTTTACATAGAAATACACCCAAAACAAAGTTATGTGTTGATCAGTTGATGAAAATGTGATTAAATACTCATTGGGAACCTAACCCTGCATTTTTCCTAGGGACAATGGCTCAGTATTCACTAATTCAGCAATCTTACAGAGTATAATTAAGCAGATAATAAGAACAGACTATATGAACAAAACACTAACCAATATAATCATGGTGACTATATTGCTATGAGACAAATCAGACTTTAAAATGAGAATTATATCTAGAAATAAAGAGAGGGATTTTATGATGCTTAAAATGTGTATTTAACAAGTAATAAAATAATAAATTTGTATGCATCAAATAACATGAAAATATACAAAGCAAAAAATGGAAAGAAAAAAAAGAGAAATATATATGTTAGTAGAAGTCAAGATTTCAGCACCCTTCCTCAGTGACAGAATAAACAATTTCAAAAGCAGTAAAACATGCAGAAGGTTTGGACACCAGGATTAAACAACTTGACCCAACTGACACATATGGACACATACCATTCCCTACAATGGCAGCATTCACGTTCTTACCCAAAAGTCAGGTGTGTGCCATTTGCCACGATAAACTACATGTGGGATCTGAGGCAAGCCCTGACAAATTTCAGAAAGTGAAACCATACAAATTGTAATTCATTATTATGAAATTAAGCTAGAAATGAACAGTGGAGGGATGACTAGAAAATTATCTGATGGTTGAAAATGGAACAACAAACTTTTAAATACCGTTTAAGATTACAAAATTGATCACAATAAGAATTTAAAATGTTTTTAATCAATAAAGTTTTACAAAAGCAAGGGTATACAGTTTGTGGGATAGAGTTAAAAAAGATGCTTGAAAGAAAGTGTACTGTTTATTCTAAATGCATACATAAGAAAAGAAAAAAGTTGATGACCATGATGAGTAAATGACAGCAGATTAAGTTATCAAAATGGAATAGAACATAAGAATAGGAAAAAATAAATCGGTGAAAAAGAAAGGAGACATACAAGAAAAATTCAATCAAGAAGCTATAACTTGATTTATTTTAACAATGAATTTATAGTAAGGCTGGAGCAGAAAAAAAACAGAAAATAAAATATAAATTATCAGTATCAGAAATGAACATTGTTTGCAAATACGATACCATAGATGAAATGGAAAACATATTTCTTGAAAACACATCTTATCACCACAAGAAATAGAAAATTTGACTAGTACTATATCTGTAAATTAGTTGCTTCTGAAGACACTTTTATGTCTGAGTATCTTCACTGTTGAATTTCTCCAAATATTTAAAGAAAATATAGTACCGAATTTACACAGATTCTTCCAAAAGTAGAAGTGGGAACTTTTCTTTCTTATTTTACGAAACTACCATAATCTTGATACTAAAATCTGACAAGAAATAAGAAACAACAACAACATAGGGTTGACAGAGTTTGGATAGTTGCTCCCTCCACATCTCCCTGATATTGGGGGAGGGGTCCAGAGGAAGTATCTTACTGGATCTTGCGTGAGGGTGGATCCTTCATGAACGCCAGGTGGGTGCAGTTCTCTCCTGGTCATGAGCAAGCTCTTCTTTTGCAGGTTCGCACGAGGGAGCGCTGGTTGTTTAATGAGAGCTCGACTCCACCCTTCTAGCTCTTGCTTCTCCAACTCTGGCCATGACCTGGTAACTCTCCCAGTCTTTTGCCAGGAGTAAACCTTTCTAAGCCAAGCAGATGACAGCGCCCTGCAGAAATATAAGCCAAACAAATCTTTTCTCTTTACAAATTACCCAGCATCAGGACCAGGTTTTTTTTTTTTTTTTTTTTTTATAGCAGTGCAAACTGGACTACTATTCAAATCTGCTTTGAAGAAACACTAGGAAAAAAGCTATATAAATCTGAGCAAATGAATCCAGTGACAAGTGAAGTCAGTATCTTACAATGAAGCTGAGTTTACTAATGGAGAAAGTTTAGTTTAAAAATTATGTTTAAGAAAGAAGGCAACTATATGATCATCTCAGTAGATGCACAAAATCCAGGGATAGATGGAAATTGATCTGGTGGGAGCACATGCGGCTTTCTAAGAAAAGATTTTCAGTTAACGTTAAACAAGTGGCAAAACAACAAAGCCCCTTCCTCATCCTTGTCAGCACAGCATATATTTAGGTAAAATTTGATGTCTTGTTCCACATGGACTTTTTGTTTTTTTATTTTTCAGTTATTGCACTGCAATATTATTTATCTTGATTATTAAGATCTTCAGTGTCTTTTCTCCTGAATTTTGTGCCTCAGGTGGTATCCACTTGTGTCACCTTAGTCCGGTCCTCGCATCAGGGAAATACAGATTGAAACCACAATGAAATATTACTTTACACACACCAGCATGATTAAACAGGGAAAACACCAAGTCTTGGCTATGATGCAGAGCAACGAAAATTCTCATCCACTGTCCCTTATGCCGAGGTCTTGTCTCGCTGTGTGTGAGACATATGTGCAGTGAACAAAGCGCTCCTTTTACCATGTAATTAAAGCTAAAAGATGATCACTGACAAACCATCTTTCTTTTCCTAATGCTTTGAGGGTAGAGCATAACAAAGACCTTCTTTTTAAGAACAACATGGCAGATGCTGACAAAACCATCTGCGTTCAGGCCTGAGAAAGCCAAGACCTTCCAGTTTCAGGGTGTGAGAGTCACTGGGTGCTATGCCTCTGCTTGCCACAGGTGAGTCATTCAGGACACATGCTTCAGTCCAGGGAGGCACAAAGTTGCCAGGCCCTTGGAACTCAGGATCTTTCTGAAGGCTAATTGGATTCGAAGTTTGTGAAAGGGAAGTAGAAGACAGTTTCCCTACAGAGCTACAGAGCATGGGATGAATATTCTTGCAACAGTTATTTGTCATGTATTGCACAATATGAATCTATAATGATTAATTTTATTGCTTTGTGACTTTTTAATTCCTTGTAGCAGCAAGGGCTTCTAAAGACTGCATGTTACACAATGCTGTATTTACATGTCTCAGGAGAGTTGAGAATGAACATGTAAGTTGAATTAAATGCATGTTGGTATTTACTTATCTTAGAAGCTACAGCAATATTGGTTGCATGAAGACTAGAAGGCCCAAATCTTCTGAAGTTATTTTAGTAGAAATTACTTTGGGAAGACTAGCCACCCAGTTTATGGTATTTTATTACTGCAGTCCCAATGAAGTAAGATACTGCTATAAGGGAATGTTTGTTTGTTTATTTATTGTTGGTTATTTGAGTTGGAATCCCACTCTGTTGCCCAGGCCAGAGTGCAGTGGCACACTCACGGCCACCCCAGCGTTGATCTGCTGGGCTCAGCCTTCCAAGTAGCCGGAACTACAGGCATGCACTACCTCACCCCGCTAATTTTTTCATTTATTGTAGAGATGAGGTCTTGCCAGGTTGCCCAGGTTAGTCTCGAACCATATTTTGTAGTGCCGAATAAATTTCTGTATGACAGATTTCAGGATCACATGGTATGATCATTTGAAAGGTTCCCAGGTGGATATAAAAGGCCAAATTGCTTCTAAAAGCTTGTCAGTTCACATCATCATCAGCAGCACATAATATAACAACGTGTAAAGTGTGTTTTGCAGAGTTTTACAATTCAGGAATGATGTTGATTGTTTATTGAGGCTAATAATCTTAGTCTTTTATTCTTTTATTTTCTGTACTTATTGGTTTATTGTATTTTAACAAATATTTTTATGACATCTAATACATGTTTCTATGGATCTTACAACATTAACTGTATGATAAATGATTTATTGGAATTCATGATAATTTGCACTAAAGAGACTTATACCTACAAGTTCTTAGGATAAGATTTTAGATGTGAATGTTGGGGAAAATAACCTAATTAAAAATATGTTGGCATACAACTAGAAAATGCAACTCAGAAAAGAAAAAAATAAAAACATTCAGTATTCACGTTAGGGGGTGCATATTGTAACAGGCATCAGGAACATGCAAATAAATCGACAATAAGATACTCCTTCAGAGCCACTAAAATGGCTAAATTCATAAGACTGACAACACTAAGTCCTGGAAAATATGTGGGACAACTGGAACTCATGCAAGCTGGTTGGAAGTAAAAAGCAAAATCACAGTGGAAAATTGAGACACTTTCTTATAAAACTGAACATGCCACTACTTATGATGCTGCAATTTTCTTCCTTTATATTTATCGAGAAAAATGAACTAATGTGTCTGCTGCAAGACATGTACATGAATATTTATCTATATCAGCTTTATTCGTAATAGCTAAATCTCAGAAGCTGCTACTTCAGTGTGCACTAACAAAATAACAGATAACAAATTGTGGAGAATTCCTACAGTGACATGATACTCAGCACACGAGGTAACTAGTTACTGATACACAGACCAACGTGGACACAGCACAGCAGCATTATGTTGAGCAGAAAAACTGAAACCCAACCAAAAAACTGCACACTCCCTTGTGATCTAATCTATGGTGATATAAACTAGACAGTGTTTGCCTGGTGGCAATGAGGATTGACTGAAAGTGTCGCAAATAAACTTTCTGGGGTGACAAACATGCCTTGACTGGGTATTGACTACACAGTATATATGTTTGTCAAAATTTTGAACTACATATTTAAATATTGTACATTTTCTTTTGCATAAATTTTCTCAATAAGTTTCATGCAATTTAAAAATAATAGCAAAAAGACAAAAAGAAACAAGAAAAAACAGAAAAGTAAAAATAACACTGAGAGCAATTGTGCTCACAAATTCAGGAATAAGAACTGAAACCCCAAGCAGTAGTTAAGAAAACAGATCATGAAGAAATGTAATACAAGTTGAATAGTCATCTGCAAATAAAACCCATGGACCTAAGATTCAGGGACATCTTTCTAAAAACATCCTAAGAGTTAATAATAATTCTTGTTACTTTAAATGTTCTAGTGTACAAAAAGTAAAGAGCATGCCTGAAACCAGAACTATGATTTCTCTATTCCAAAACCAAACAAAAAACATAGGAAAAAGAACCCTACAGCATATAGATTTTAAAACTGTAGATTATTCGGAGAGACGTGAAATCCAAATCTGATAATGACAAATAAAATCCAAAGATGTATTAAAGGATGAATGTATCATAGTTAAGAATGGTTTAGTCTCAGAATTTTAAAAAAATGATTCTGCAGATTCAGCATTCTCATGGAAGAGTATGGATACACAGTTTTTTTTTTTTTTTTTTTTTTGAGTTGGAGTCTCACTCTGTTGCCCAGACTGGAGTGCGGTGGCCGCTCCCAGCCACCACAGCCTCCACCTGCTGGGCTCCGGCGATCCTTCCTCCTCAGCTTTCCAAGTAGCCAGAATTACAGGCGCGTGCTACCACACCCGGCTAATTTTTTTATTTATTGTAGATATGAGGTCTCGCCTGCCCAGGCGGGTCTCGAACCCGCGGGCTCAGGCAATCTACTCACCTCAGCCTCCCAAAGGCGTGGGATTACAGGCTGAGCCACCGAGCCTGGCTTGGATATACAGTTTTAAAGGACAAACTAGAATACAGGCATTCAACTAGAACCTCAGCTTAATGATTGCGATACAAGCAGGACATGATAACAGAAGCCAACCTGGAAAAGAAAGGGAGCAAAATTTCAGTGGGTGTGGGGGGTTGGGGGATGCTTATCCCTACACGTGGAGTGGGATGCCCTGCATGGCTTGATTCCAACTTCATTTCATTGTTCTCCTGTTAGGGCTCAAATTGCTTTTTATGCATTTTGTTCTCATTTCTAATGATCCTTGCCAGATAATTGTCTAACTTATAGGCTTTTAAAATAACTTGCTACTGAATGAATTTATCTATTGTGATGTCCCTATTTGAATTTATTTATTTTTTGTCTATACCTGTATTAATCCATTTTTTCCCCTGCTTTTATGCTATTCTTTTTTTTTTTGAACCAGGAATTATATAGAAGACATTAGATCACTTTCTAGGAATTTTATGTTTTTGAATTTTCTTATTTTATAGTTTTGTTTGTTTCTACCTAATCACATGTCCTAAATTGCTATTACTTTGGATAGTTTATAAAGTTTTTTTTCCTTATGGTTGAGAAGATAATGAATTTTTGTAATGGCCTTAATAAATTGAAAAAACATAACAGTTATACAGCAAAATGTTCAATAAATTATTGTTTCACTAAGCTTCTAAATTGTTATATAATTATTTATTGCTTTGCTTAGTGTTTTTCAGTAACTTCTGATACCCTTAAAAATACATGGGTACTAGACTTTCTTGGATGGTAAGAATGTCCTCTGTGGCATGCATTTACTATTTTAGCTAGGAGTAGGGTTTTTGCATTGCAGTTTTTCTCACTTTAACAATGTAGCCACATTTCTCTACTGTCTTGCAGTGGGAAGTCTTCTTGCTTTTGTATGTAACTTTTTTTCCCTGAATATTTCTGATATTCTTACTTTATTCTAGAAAAAAAAGAAAGGAAAAAAGAAGGAAGGGAGGGAGAGAGGGAAAGAAAGAGAGAGAGAGAGAGCGCGAGAGAGAGAGAGAGAGAGAGAGAGAGAGAGAGAGAGGTCAGGGATGGCTTGTAGTCCATGACAACATGGAACGAGTAGAGACCATTGCTTCTTCCCTCCAACATGCCTGAGAAGCTCTGAGTAAAGGAGCAGCATGAATGCGAAGACCTAAATTAGAAATCATGAGGAACTGTCTTGGGCTCCGGTGGAAGTGGAAGTCAGGGTCAGGTATCTGGGGTGGGGCTGAGCAGATACCTGGGGGTGTGAGCAGGTCTCTGTGTTCAAGGCCAGAGAAAGAATTCTGTTACTCTTCCTGTCCCATGCACCCTATGGGCTCATGTTTTGTCCCTTGGACATGTGGCACAAATTAGCTAGGGTGAAGTCTGGGGCAGTGCTAATAACCATCTGGAGAAAGAAACAGACAAAAACAGGTTGGAGCACAACCACCAGCTCCAAGCATTCTCTGCGCTCACATTTCCCCACCTGCTTCACGCTACCAGGACAGGAAGATGAGAAGAAAAGGAGGTCATCACTTCCTAGGGTTGCGTTCTTCAGAAGTAATTGTTGTGTAAGGCTGGTTTATGGGGGATGAGGGAGGACAGCCACAATCACAGCACAGCACGGTTGTACCTCTGGCCCTAGACCTCTTAAAATACACATTTACTAGATCTTTTGGAGTGTGACCACAATCACAGTAAATACGTTGGATGGCAATGTCACATGAGGAAGAAGAAATGAAAAAAAAAAAAAGAATTAGGAATATAAATAAGTACCATACATAGCCGGTGCAGGACAAAGTACATTTTTTTGTATTTGAAGCACAAATTAAAGTTATAAAGAGGAGCCAGGTAGAAATTTCAGCTATGGAAATGTAATAATTAAGATAAAGAACACATGTGATAGGAAAAAATAAAGGAATGTTCTTTATTGACGAAAAACTTCAATACATTGAAAGTCAGGGTGAGAGTATCTCCAGGTAGAAGTGGAAAGTCAGAGAGGTATACAAAAATTATGAACTTCACAGCAACTTGGATGGATTTACAGTCTATCATACTCAGTGATCTGTCACAGAAACAAAAAGCTGAGTATCATATGTTCTCACTCATAAGTGAGAACACGTGATACTCATTTATTTTTAACTTTTAAGTTTTGTATTTTAAAGATGTAGGGTACAATTCAGGGGTAGGTATACAAATGTTCATTATGCAGTTACCCTTGTTGATGAGGTGTGTCCCCCCCCTTCCTCTGGTAGTTTCCCTCAACAGCCAATCCCACCTCCCCTCCCCTGGCAGTTTCCCACTATTGCCAATCCCTTTCTTATAGTATTATAATTGTTCAAGTCTGCTTATGAGCAAGAACATATGGTGCTCTGTTCTTTGTTTCTGTGATAGATCACAGAGTATGATGGATTCTAAATCCATTCAAGTTGCTGCAAAGTCCATATGTTGTCCTTTATGGCTGTATAATATTCCATTGTGTATATATACCACGTTTTTTTAATCCAGTCCAGCTTCAATGGGCAACACGGTTGGTTCTATGTTTTCGCTATTGTGAATGACTTTGAACATTTGTCATAATACTGTAAGAAAGGGTTTGGCAATAGCAGAACACTAATATAACGTCAATAAAGGTACCTGATCTCAAACCAGGCAAAGTGGGGTCCAAAGGGAGGCCCAAACTTTACCTGTTTGATGACCTCTTATCTACCTAATCCTGAATTGTATCCATCTTTAAATAAATAAATAAATAAAATTAACGGAAAGAGACAGACATTAAAACGATCTTCAGAGGATATAATAAACAACATTATGCTAATACTTTTGAAGTTTAGATGAAATGAACACATTCTTAGAACAAATTCTAAGAAAAACAAACCTTGCCAAAATGGACACAAAGAGAAATAAAGCTAGTGCCATACCTCTTTAAGAAACTGAATCTATATTTATGAAACCTTCACAAAGTATAGGTCATGTAGAGTGCACAGTGATGCCTCATTGTGATTTTTAGCTTGCATTTCCCTGAGGAAGTGTATATGATGAGAGGCATCTTAGCATATGCTTATCAGTCTTTTGTATCTCTTCTTTCGGAAGACATCTTTTAAGGTCTTTGGTCCAATTTTTAATTGGGTTGTTTGTTTTCTTATTTTTCAGTTTTAAGAGTTCTTTGTATTTTTTAAATGAAAGTCCTTTATCTTATATGCATTTTGCAAATATTTTCCCCTAGTCTTTGGCTTATCTTTTCATTCTCTTGACCATGTTTTCAAAGAACAAAAATTTTTACTTTTAATGAAGTTCAGCTTATTGATCCTTTCTCTCATAGATCATGTCTTTGGTGTAGTATCAAAAATCAAAGCAGTCTACCATACTCACAGTCATTCAGATGTTCCTCTATCTTCTAAGAGATTTATGATTTGCAACAAAATATTTTTCTTAGATTCATGTTCACTTATATTTTAAAACATTTCAATATTAGGTAAGTTATGAACTGTTGTTTATTTTCTTCAGACATTAACTCTTAGATTTCTTCTTTACTCTTGTAAACCCTGTGCAAAAGCAGGTTTTGGCTTAAATTCGCTCTCTTTCTTTTGGTATCATTTTCTATTCTGTATTATTACCTTGGAAGAAAGAAGAATGCTCCTTTTGTGTATTTGAAGTTTGTATACTTAACTTACCCTGTGAAGAAAAAAGTCTTATTCACCAACTAGTCTAATTTTGTTAGCATTTGTGAAACTGCATTCTGTCTCAGCACTGTTCTAATTTGATTAATTAAAACTAAAATCTTCACCTTGTTAAGGTTCCTTCTCCCATGGAAAATTATTTATATTTCATGATCACATGTATTTCACCAAGTCATAAATTTAACAAGGAGGCATCTGTCCTGTTTGCCATAATACTTGCAGTAGCTAAGAAGAAAAAGCTACCTAGAAGCTTCTCTCTTCTGATTGTTTTCTATTCAACGTTTGAAAACACACTTCCTAAAATTTGTAGAAAAGAAAGTTGTCTATAATGATTTAAGTAGATTCTACTTTCAATTCTGTTAGAGATTATTGGAAGGCAATCTCCCTTTTACCAAATAAAAATGTAGTGTGAAAGTTTGGCCATTAATGTTATTTTGACCCTTCCGATAGGTCAGCAGCTGAATCTGAACATAAAATAATCCCTCCCATGGTATTGTTTCATAAGTATCATTGAATCAGACAATTGCATAGCCAGAAGGAAATATTAAATATGACTCACTACAACTCTCCTATATTTTGCAAATCAAAATAAACCTGAAGGATTAACAAGTGTGTAAGTCATAAAACTGTATCGTGACAGATAACAAAGTGGAACCCACCCTTCAAACCCACTGATCAGTGTTCTTTCTACCAAACAACCCGTTTTCTGAAACAGCCTAGTCTAGGGTTTTCCGAAGTGAGAGTGAGAAGTAAAGGCATCTGCCCTGCCCCTCGTATTCCATTTATAACACACAAAAACATCTCACCAATCGAAACCATGGTGCCTCAAACCAAAAGTCAACCTACCTTTGCTTTGCTAATGATCCAAACAGGGCCTCCCTCACACCTGCAAAGTAGTGAGAGCTCTTGAGTCAGCCCCAGGAGGAGGTAGTAGTGGGAGTGTCCTGAAAACCAGACTTTGGTTTTCCAGTTCAGGTTCATAGATGTTTGCTGAAGCTAGCTCTCATGCAGATCCAGTACCAAGCTAGGTAAACAAGAATGAATAGGACCTGGGCTTTTTGTTCATAGAGTTCACAGTCTGAGTGTGGTACAGACACACAATTACCATTGCTTATGCTTGGCTAAGGGCAAAGAAAGCGGTATTCAAAAGGAAGGCACAGGACTGGCCCTTGAGGTGAGAATTCAGAATTGACTGTGTTTTTCTAAAAAAGAGCCAGAGGTAAGGGAAAGGTATTTATGCAGAAGGAGGAGCACCGGCAGGGAGGGCACTGCAAAACATCTTTATATGCTCAGGGAATGTCTTTAGCAGGGGGAGAGACGCTTTCAGAAAATTCCTTTGGGTTAAAATTATCAAAGAATGTGTTGAAGATGGCCAAAGAAATAAAATTTATTTTGCATGTCATGAGGAACCGTTATTTGCTTTTTAAAAAAATGATTACACTGGGAGCCCCTGCAAGAAGTGACTAAGACTGTGGCCCAAGACTGGGATTGGTAGAGACTTGTCAGGGGGGCCAAGAGTAGCCATGGAAAGATCAGATGAGAAGGAAGTATGGCAGTGTCCCTCAAATAAAGCTGGCTGCTTGCCACAGCAGGGAAGCCCAGTTTGGTGGCCGTAGCTCTGAAAAAGGACACTTGCACAAGATCTGGTGCAGAACGCACTCGGGATCATGGGACACTAGAATGTTGAGTCTTGTCTTGTTGGCACTACTAGACACAGCAACAATCCCTTCGGGTGCTTGGTGTGCACGGCAGTCAGATCGCGTTATCTGGTGGCAAAGCAGTGCTGCGCTGAGGGTGTGCTGAGGGAGCTGCCAGATGGGTCCGGAGGGCCGAACTGCTGGGGAGCGGGAGTCGCCACTGCAGGAGCCGGCCCTTGCCTCCATTTCCAGAATTCTGGTTCCTTTCTTCCCTATTAGCTGAGAGAACACTCAGGCTTCCCTTGCGGGATCACATTAAACCCACGGATAAGGTGATATGCAAAACAGCAACCTGCGAATTCGTGGTGAGGAGTACACCTGTCCGAGTGGGCAGATTAGGACATTTTGCGAAGTGAGTCGACTAGACGGGAGTAGAGTTGTGGCAGAAGGCTTGCTGTGGACAGAATGCACAGAAGGGCCTCCTACTTTTGATTCACAGAGGAAGGTGTCTGACGTCTGGGTGAGGACACCTGCCCCTCCTGGGAACTCTGTCGGGATGCTGAGGGTGCAGGTGCTGGGTGCCTGTGCGCCTCATTCCAGTGTGACTACCTTGTCTGTGCCCACAATGTTTTTATACCAGGATGATTTGTTATGCTTGATTAGGCCTGTACATTTTACATTGCACTTATTTTCCAGTCAAGTTTTCTGAGATTAGACTCGGGTCACAGTTCCTGGGGGTTGGGTGTTTTCAAACACGGACAGAATCTTGAAGTCCTCCCCCATATGACTCATGCCGTCTACTGTGTGTGGGCTCGACTGTCTCTGAGAATACTTTATTTCACTTTTCTGTTAGGAGGAACGACCATGTGGCTGCCCAGACACCAGCAGTATGAACAAAACATTGAAAGGCAATGCCAACTCTTAGTTTCCAGTGATAATTCAGTTTTCACTATTTCTGCATATTACAAGCATTTTGGTGGCACTTCTGAAAGGGTGAGTGTTGCCATCATGTGAACGGCCATCTCTTTGGAATAAAGACAACCACTGGGAAGAAAGTTCGTGGCATAAAAACAGGAACACAGATTTGTGGCCTCTGAGAAATAGAGTCCTGGAACATATTTTTTAAAACAGTGTGTATGAAAGGGATATTAAGTTTTCGTAGACCAAAATGGGGCTGAGATGTGTGTTTGGGAACAAATGTATTGAAGGTCTCCGTTTTACAAAAGGCAGCCCAGAAGTACTTTTTAACTCTGATATTAAATACAAGCAGAATGTATTTAAGAATCTCTTGTATAATCTAAAGTAAGATCCATATCTTTCTCATCATTTCAAGCTCTAAAATAAAACAATACACGATAATATAGCAAAATGTGAAGTGAGACAAAACTAAACACAGAAAATAAAAGACTATCTAGCAGTCTTTAAAAAGAAGATGTTTTTCACACACCTTGCATAAAAGTATCAAATTCCTCTGGACATGGGGGCTTCTTGGTGTCAGGACAACAGAGTACGCCAACAGGACTGAGCCTCACAGGGTGCCCGATAGTGGTGAGTGACCAGGGCGCCACCCACAGCTATGGCCCTTTTTTCGGTCTCAGAGAGACACCTTCTTCCCCTTCCAGATATGACGCTGGCAGTTTGAATTTTGCTAAGGCGTTCCTACCATTTCAATTATTTTGTAAGGGTACATCTATTATAAAAAGCATCGCAAATAGTATTATTATTCGCTACTTGGAATGGGAATTTTATGTAGTGTGGAATGCTATAAGGAAATAAAAAGTTTGTAATGGAATCTGAGTGACTCTAAGAACACAGAATACCATAATTGTTTCTAAAGCATAATGTATTTTTTCATCTTTCAGAGGGCAGTTTTAAGTCAAGTAGAATTGACTTTAGTTAATTGGTGAGAAATGAACATGGAATATTTACTGATTTGGGGTATGCACTTGCTATTGAATAGTGGGGAAAAGTTTTAAATGAAATGGGAAAGAGAATGTTACTATTTTTTTATTTACACCTTTTCTTTCTTTCTCTTTCTAATTTTCATAGCACCCCTTGAGAAGAAAACACAACAAATCCCCGCACCACGCCACTTAAATGACTGGTAGAACATTTTTAAAGGCTTCTCTTTAAAATCAAGCTATCCTTAGTTTCAAACGTTTTGGAAAATTCCGAAACTGAAATGCGATGTACAAGAAGAAAGCACGTGCCTCCCCGTGAGCTCATAAATCACAAATGATAGCGATTTTCTGAGCACGCGGATGTTATTTCAGCCTGGCGGAAACACTCACTCTCGGTAACGGTTGATTTTTCTCCTTGTCTCTCTGCTACCAACGGTGACACGAATAGGGCTTGATTTCTCCCCCCAGTTTCCACAGACACGTTCTGCGTCAACTGGAGAAACCTTAATTTCAGGACAGAGTCTCCTTTGCACACGACATTCACCCGAAGGCCAACGCGCCGCGTCTTCCGAGAGGCTCGCCCCGGGCAGGGGCGCCCGGCTCGGCGAAAGCCACTCGCGGGGCGCACCTGGCGGCCTGCGCGTAGGCGGTGCCGGCGGCTGGCGCAGGGTCCCGTGGCTCTTGGAGACGCGGCGGGTCCTTAGTCTCCGAAGCGGACCCGACGCGGCTCAGGGGCCGCTCCCGTTGCGAGTTCTGCAGATCCGGTCTCTGGCTCCTATTCCTCGGTCAAGGCCATGGCAGCCCATCTCTGGCCGGGACCTTGGAGCCGCCGTGGAGGAGGCGGTGACTGAGCGCAGCTGCAAAGCCCGGTGCTGAGCGTGCAGCTTCCGCGCCTCCCCTCCCCCTCCTCGCCGGCCCAGAAAAGTGGTCTTGCTGGGGGAGACTGACAGCATCAAGGGTGGCCATACATCACGGAGGGACCCTTGGCGACACAGCGCTGGCCGGGCAGCAGCGGGCTGAGGGGGAAGACGTGAGCGCCCAGGTGGCACAGCCCTGCGAGCAAAGTCTGTCTTGGATCCAGCTCAGTGTTTAGGGTTCATCACGCTACAGTGTATCTTTTCTGAAAGGCAAACCTTTTATTAACACATTTTTATGAGCATGGCGTGCTTTTATGATGAATCTTACTTATGCTAAAGCACAAACCCCTGCTCTGATCATTTAACTTTTTAAAATATGTATTTGATATGTGATATTTGTGCATATGTATGGGGTACAAGTGAAGTTTTGTTACATGCATAGAATGTGTATTGGTCAAGGCAGGGTATTTAGGGTATCCATCACCTGTGTAGTTATCATTTTTATGTGTTGGGTGTGTTTACAGTCCTCTCCTCTGGCTGTTTTGAAAAATACAACACACTGGTTAACTATGGTCTCTCTACTCGGTTTACCCTGCTACCAAACAAACATTACACCTTTAAACCTTACCTTAGAGTCTGGTATCGCAAGGACTTACCCTTGTGCTTGGGATGCTTGAATTTTATTGCACACTTTGTCTGTGCCTACTTAGTTGGTCATATAAATTATGGTAATAAGTTTTCTACACTTAATCCATTCCTAAAACATTTTTGGTTATTGCAATTTTTGAAACATAAACTTAGGCATTATAACTGTGTGTCACTTAGAGTTTATAAATCTGTGTTAATAAGTGACACGTTTCCATTTCTGAGCTTTCTCTGTTGGGTTTTATTGTTTGTGTCGATTATTTTAAAGTGAAAAATGTAACAAGGCCATATAAGTATCACAAGCCTTAAAATATGGACCTGATAGTTATTAGTTCATTAAAGGTTCTTTTGTTTGTTTTGTTTTTTGTTTTAGACATGGAGTTTTGCTATATTAACCAAGCTGGCCTCAGACTCCAGGGCTCAAGTGGTCCTCTCACCTCAGTCTCCTGAGTAGCTGGCATGTACCATCATGTCTGGTTTCAAGGTTTTATTTCTTAGGCCAACTTTATACTTTCTCTTTTTGCATTTCTATGAAAGTAGAGATCTAAATAAAGTAGATCTTAGTCTAAATAAAGTAGCCAGCTATAATTTTCTGACCCCAGACTATTAAGAAATCACTTGGAATGATGTGCTAGGTGAGATGATTATAGTTTTAAGTCAGTGGGTGTAGTCTCAGTAGGTGTCCTGCAGACTACTTTTCCATTTTCTGATCCCCACAAACAAAAAGTTATTCCAAAGTCCTTTATGAGGAAGTGCAAATCTGGGGTTGGCAAAATAATAATATTCAGGGGAACCAGCTGCTTCAGTGCAATTACATCCTTACTTATTATATTGTAGGAAGAAATATTATTTTTTACTGATATATCCTCAGCCTCTAACTCTCGGAATAGAAATCCAGTTTTAGCTAGCATTGCCTCTTCCTCATCCCCATGGAACCCACTCTATTCCACAGCCTCATCATCTCTTGCTTGGGTCTTTTTAGCAATTTCTTAAAGGGTCTTTTGTCTCCAATCAATTGTCAATTCCATAACTAGAGAAAGTGTTCAAAAGCACTACCATGATCATGGCATGAAATCTACTCTGACCTCCGGAAGACAGCACAACTCCGGCACTTCTTGAACATCTGGCCCTTTTAGGTACAAATTTTACTTTCACCCTCCACTTGCTTATGCTCCAGCCATTGTGCCTTCCACGTTCTGTGGCCTCCCACGCACCTGGCCTCCCTCTCCCTTGGGCATCTTCCCCTCTTCTTTCCTGTACACACTTCTCCCACGACACTCAACCCCTGCTCATCCTTCATTTCCAGCTTGCCTGTGCTCTTCTGACTCTCCTGTCTGTTAGCTTATGTGCTCCTGTTATTTATTTGCATAGCATCTTTTCATGTACTTTCTATTCTCATGTCATTTCATTGTAATAAACTGCCTAGTGTCTTTATTGCTTGGTAATCAGAATATCTGAAACAAAAGAAGCCAAGTTGTCCTTTTTCAAAGCCCATTGCTACACATCAGTGACTAGTCCAGGGCCTGGCTTGCAGTAGGTACATAAAGTTTGTTGAAGAACAATAAAGGCTGGCATATACTAAGGACATAATACGTTGAAAGAAAGGTAGTAACAAAGAAATAAGGAAAATAAAAACTACAGATTTTTCTGAGAGATATAATAGAAGATATAAATAAATGAAACAATAGATTCTTTATATTGATAAACTATGACTTGTATAACTAATATAGTCACAAAAAGTGTGGGAAAAACCTTAGAATTCAAAAAAGCATTATAAAGTTTATCTGGATAAATTGACATAAAAGAGAGAAAAATCACTTTTTAAAAGTAATACAAGGGTGATTGTGAACACATGAAATTAAGGCAGACATTTAAAAAATTTATTTAAGCAAATGAAAATAAAGATGCAATACACCCCAAACTCTGAAATACATTGAAAGTTTGCTTCCATAGAGGTGTTCATAGTAGTCTCTGATGAGCTTTTGTATGTCTGTGGTATCAGTTGTCATGTCACCTCTGTCATTTCTGATTATATTTATTGGAGTCTTCTCTCATTTTTTTCTTGGTCAATCTAGCTAACCAATATCCACAAATCAATAAATGTGATTCACCACACAAACAGAAGTAAAAACAAAAACCATATGATCATTTCAATAGATGCGGAAAGACTTTTGATAAAACTCAACATTTCTTCATGATAAAAATCCTCCACAAACTAGGCATAAAAAAACTCAAAATAATATGAGTCAAATATGACAAACCCATCGCCAACATCATACTTAACAGAGGAAAGGTGAAAACATTCACCTTCAGAGCTGGAATGAGACAGGGATGTCCACCCTCATCACTCCTATTCAATATTGCACTGGAAGTCCTATCAAGTGCAGTCCAGCAAGAGTAAGAAATAAAAAGCTTCATATTGGTGAGGAGGAAGTCACGTTATCCCTGACTGCTGATGATATGACTGGATACCTACAAAACCCTAAAGACTCCTCCAAGAGGTTCTAGACCGGATAAGTGACTTTGGTAAAGTCTCAGGATAAAAAAACAATGTACAAAAATCAGCAGCATTTCTATAAACTGATAACTCTCATGCTGGGAGCTAAATTAAAAGCTCAGTCCCATTTACAATAGCCACAAAAAATAAAATAAATAAAATATTCAGGAATACACCTAATTAAGTAGGCAAAAATCTCTATAAGGAGAACTACAAAACACTGATGAAAGAAATTGTAGATGACATAAATAAATGAAAGAATATCCCATGCTCACAGGTTGGAAGAATCAATATTGTTAAAATGAACACACTGCCCAAAGCAATTTACAGAGTCCATGCAATCCCCACAAAAGTATCAACATCATTTTTTTGCAGAACTAAACAAAAAATCTTAAAATTTATATGGAACCAAAAAAGAGCTTGAATAGCCAAACCAATCTTAAGTAAAAATAAATGCAGAACATCACACTACCTGACTTCAAATTATACTACAAGGCTACAGTAACTAAAACAGCATAGTACTAGTGTAAGAATAGACTAATAGATCAATGGGACAGAATAGACAACCCAGAAAAAAAAGTCACATAGCTATAACCAACTGATCTTCAACAAAACCAACAAAAATAAGTAAGCAATGGAGAAAGGAAAGTGTATTCAATAAATGGTGCTGGGAAAACTCGTTAGCCATATGCATAAGAACAAAACTGGATTCCTATCTCTTAAATATTAATTTAAGATGGTTGGAAGATTTAAATGTAAGACCTGAAACTATAAAAATCCTAGAAGAAAACCTAGGAAACATTTATTTTTTAGATTCTAAAATTTTAAAAAGCTAACAATAATATTATGAAATAAAACCATTTATTATTGAATTTGTGCACCATCACTGGCTACGCAAAAACTTACATACATATATGTGTGCGTATATATATATAATATATATACATAATAAAATATATAAATATATGTTTATATATTTAAAGATAGAAGTAAATGCATACATTTAAAAATGTGAGAAAGTACCATGAAGTTCAAAGATTACCCACACTCTTTAGAAGTCGTTTTAACATAAATGACAGATACTGAGTTAATATTCCTAATGATCAAGTTTCCTTTCAAATGACTCAGAAGACTAATGTGATATAGAGTAAATGCCCAATGACATTCAATTTTCAAAATGTGAAATAAGAATAATTAATTAGTATGCAAAAATATTCAACCACACATATGATCTAAGAAACGGAATTTGAAATCCAATCAGATACTGTTTGTTTTAACTAGATGTTGGTTAAAATAAACAATATCTAGGACTGATGATTTTGGATCTCCTACCTAACCCTCAGGATATATGTTCCAAAAAAGTGTGATCTTTGTTCTCAAATATGTGCCCAGAGCCTAAAACAGTGCTGTGGTAAGAGCTCAGTAAATATCACATAATCTGATAATTAAAGCATGAACCAAATTATATATTTTTCTGTTTTGTGTGGTACATATTATAGAATGTGGGAAAATGATAGTGACATAGAAAATGTTTCCGATGTACAAACACATGCAAAGGGCTGAATTCCCTAATATCGCAACTTGACACGAACACTGGAAAGAACTGCAGCGACATATTTGGAATAATTATCCCTTGGTACAGACGCATTTAGACTCTTATTTTCTCTTCTACGTATTTCTATATTTAATTTTTTTACAATACGCATATAAAATGAATAAGCCAAGCGATATATAAATTGTTTGTAGGAAAGTTATTCACTTGATGGTTGAGCACTCAGGGAGGGGCATGAGCCCATCAGCGAGAGTGAGGCTTAGTTTTGCAAAAGAAAGCTCCAGTCAAGGATGCTTGACCAAATCCTGGTCAATGGGCAAAGATGCAGCCCAGTCAAGCCTTAAGTGAATCATTGTAAAAGATGCATAAAACTGAGACCAAATCATAATTGGGTGACTATATTGTGAAGGAAGTTGGATAGAATTTCTAGAGTTGTTATTCTTCTGTTTCTTTGAAATATTGATTTAAGAAAGCAGTGAACAATTTTACTGCTCAGTGTTTCCACATACAGACATTTTGATAGTATCTGGGCAATTTGAACGATAAAGGAGTTAGAGTAACACTTCATTAAATATGCCTCCAGTAAAGGCTTATTCCAACAGATAACACTAGTGCAGCATGGTAGGTGTAGCCTAGAAGAGTTTGAGCTTCACTTCATAAGAGGTGGAAACCCATTTAATAGTGTTGAGCAGGAGGTATGTAGCAAATTTCACTGTCAATCATCTGAACAGCTACTTCAGCATTTTCTTTGTCACTGTAGACATGTATGTTAGGACACATGCATGTATGTATTTTAATATATTTGTTATTTGTAGGGTAAATGGTTACTTATAACCATTTACCCTAAATTCAATGACAATATTTCAAAATTATGCAATTGAGATACCGTAAATTAATTCTTTTTTTTTTTTTTTGAGTTGGAGTCTCACTCTGTCGCCCAGACTGGAGTGCAGTGGCCACTTCCGGCCACCGCAGCCTCAACCTGCTAGGCTCTGGCGATA
>NW_007228359.1:421541-442119 GCF_000164805.1 Carlito syrichta | reverse complement strand
CGGCGATCCTTCCGCCTCAGCCTTCCGTGTAGCCGGAATTACAGGCAGGCACTACCACACTTGGCTGATTTTTTGATTTATTGTAGAGATGAGGTCTTGCGGCCCAAGCGGGTCTCGAACCCGTGGGCTCAGGCAATCCACTCACCTCAGCCTCCCAAAGGCGTGGGATTACAGGCTGAGCCACCGAGCCCGGCTATAAATTAATTCTTAATTAGGTCTTCCACCTAGGGCCAAACAATTCTAATTGATTTAATTTTTCCTCTTTGCTTAATATACTCCTGGGTATCTTAGTGATGAAAATGACATCTATCATTTTCCCATATGGCTTTTATTATCGCCTTCAATATATCCTTTATTGGTAACTCTTCTAATTGTTTCCTAAAATTCATTCACTTTTTGCACAGTATTAATTACACAAAAAGTAATTTTTTACAAGTAAAAAGTAAAAAAGTCCTTATCTTTAATGAATCAATAATTTTTTTCCATACTAAAAAATTAAAAATAAGATGGGAGAAGAAAAATGCCTGAGTTTGTTGGAGCATTACATATTTTACTCAGAGCATACTTTGCTCATGACCTGCCTTCCAGAATTCCCAGTTCACCGAGAATTCTGTAATTCTACCTCAGAACTTGGGTCGAGTCCCAGCCCAAGTGAACATTTTACTCCACTTTTACAGTTTCCACCTTCTTTCAAAGAGGCTGTGTTTTGATGGACACTCAGCCCTGATTTACTTAGGTCTGATAATTAGCTTAACGGCCAGTGAATCAGAAAGCAAGTCTTAAACAAGGGTGGAGAAAAGTCTAATTAAATTAGTATCACAACTTTACTGAAGCACCTCCCCTATTAAGTTCAAAAGAGGTGCATTGTTGATTAAACATCTTAACGCATTCATTCAAGTGCTCATTGAATATTTACAATGTGTGAAGTACAATGCTAAATTTATTTCATCATGTATTTCACTTTTGAACTGTTTTGGGGTGGTTGTGCTGTACAGTAAATTTTAAGGTATATGTTTGTTTGTCCAACATGTAGAAAGGTTTTTGACATAAGTATTTACTTACCCAAAAGGAATATGCTGCGTACAATGCCACACTAAGGCATGCCGAGTTATTCTTGACACGTATTCAGGTCTTTTTTTCTGGAACTTCAGTCTATATTTGAATAAATATAATCATAATACACCATTTGCAAAAAAGGGAAATTAGCATTTTGCAAGAAACATTAAATGATCAGAGTATAGTTAGAATAATAAAAATATACAGAACTGTGCATATTGAACAATAAATATGCTTTTCTGGTTGATATTTTGCTCATAGGGATAAATCTCCTTAGTCATAACAGTGTATTAGCATGTATTTCCAAAATCTATATTTCATTAAATATCCATAGTTCTCCTCGGTTATCTTTAAATTGTTCTCTCGTTGTATAGTCCAATTAAAACTTCTAAACTTGAAAATATGAACGATAATAATTACCTAACTTCCAGAGTGAGTGAGTCACAGATTGGCAAAATCACATATATTATTGATTGAAAAGGCTTAAACCTGATCTTCAAGGAAGAAATAGCCTATTTCTTTTAGCTTCTAGACATATCAGCCAAAGCTGTAATTCCTAGTACATCTTCCTGTGACAAGTCCTGCAAAGCAGAAGATTTTAGACAGAACTTGTTTTTATCACAACGATTGTCCAAAAACAGGGTGAGATTTGTTGCAAGGGAATTATCTACTGCTTGGAAGGTAATCTTTGGCATTATAGAAAAAATACAAACAAGTTTAGTGCTTAGTGAGTTGGATTTTATGGTCTCCAAGATCTTTTTCATCAGGCAACGGATATTGAAAGGCTATAGAGACAAGATGAAAGCTGGATGTTGGTGTATACTACAGCCTCAACTGATATTTTAAAAATAATGAACCCTTGTCTGCAAGGGGAAATGAGAATCAAGAGACATAAACCTGGACGGTCCAACTCCCTTTCCTGCTGTGTTTGTGATCACTGAGTTATTTCCCACACATTCGCAAGTGGAATACAGAGATTGTCTCAGAAGAAGAGTTTTGAGATGTTGTTGGAAGAGGTTGCTGAAATGTTTAGAGTTGCTGGCTAGACCCCCCGCAGGGCCCCTAGGTTGCTGGTCAATAGCCCAGGCCCGGCTGATACTATGGAGAAAAGCTGAAATCCATGTCCCCAGATTTTGGCTAGGCAATGAATGACAGAAAAGACAACAGGATTCTGAATATGTGCTACGTTAGAGTGGCCTTTGCAGCAGGAAATTCAGCAAAGTGTTATCAAAGGGAGAAATGAGATCCATCTCAATTGCAACAGCAAGGCATTATGGGGTCATTTTCACTGAAATCATACTCACAGCAAAGCAAATCAAAGTACAAACAGAAATACTCTGCCTCCAAGGGCGAGTTAAAACCTCTGAAAGTTTTCAGTAAGTTACTTTTTTCTTAGATACCAGACTTTCAGCAAAAGTACTGGATGTGGCGGCATTAACTGCAGGTCTGTTGGGATCCAAGATTGCTTGAGTCTTATTCTTCCAACCTTCCAGATAGTTTTAGGGCCCAAACAAGATAGTAGGCCCACTCGTTTTTTATATGTGAAGGCAGGTGGTCACAAACAGAATTACAATCCTGTTCGCTTTGTATGCATGAGGTAGACCAGGGATATGACATAGGATTATGGAGACCATTGTCACCATCAACCCAGTGACATATGGCAGTGGTTCTCACACTTTAGTGGGCATAAAAAAATACCCGGTGGGCTTGGTATGACTCTCTTCTGGGCTTTATCCCTAGACATTCTAATTCAGTAGGGGGTGGGAGTGGGGCAATTTCTAAAAAAGTCTAAGACTTTGAAAGCCACAGCATCAGAATCACATGCAGGGCTGGGTAAATCCAGATTGCTGGACCATATCTACAGAGTGTCTGATTCAGTTGGTCTGGGGTGGGGTGTGAGAATTTGCTCAAGTGCCCAGGTGATGTCGATTAGCTGGATGGAGGATCTCACTAGGTGAACCACTGATCCCATTACAGCCAGCAGTCATCCTGACTGTGAGAGGGAATGGTGTCCAGCTCCAAAGAGCGATGCTTCCGAGGTGTGCCTTGGGACTCAGGAGAGCAGAAGTAGCCACTCTGTTATTGTGGATAGGGGCAGGACCCTTCTTGACATGATGCCCTCATGCTAAGATTCTGACTGCACTGTTTGTTGCTGAAAGGGAGGGTGGAGAAGGGAAGGGCGACCACCTGTTGGTTTGTTCTTTCAGTGTACAGAGTTGAGTCCTGACAGGCAGGGATGAACAGGCTCGACAGTAACCCACCCTTCTCCAGTAATTATTACTCATTGCCCTGACAGACAGAGACTTTTGCTGATAGAAAACTCCTCTGCCTGATACAGTTGCACCCAGAGACAGGGCAGGCCCCTAAGCAAACTATGGTCCTGGAAGGGATGCTAAGACTCTCACTGAACCTAGCCAGTGGAAAATAACTAAAAAGAAATTTGACTGGAAATAGAAAGAGCTGTTTAATGCAACTTTGTAGGTCAAGTAAGAGGGACTGGCAGTAAATTAGACAAGAAAGATGGGACGCCAACCCTTGGGCGTGTGGAAGCAAGCCCCTAGTGAGGCTCTCAAGGGACCAGGGAACACATACCAAGGAAAAGGAAGGACTTTCTTGGTGGACAAGCAGCTGCACTGAAGGAGTGATTCTGCACAGGGAAGACTTCTAGTCCACCTCCGGTGAGGATAGAACTCTCACTGCCTGGATGAAGCCTGCTTCAAACACTTCTATTCTCTGGGTGTGTGGACGCGTGGCCCTCAGGGGCTCTTTAGAGGAAGCTGTCCAAAAGCCTCTTAGGTATTGTGTTTTGTCTCCCTCTCATCTATTTAGAGTGCTTTCACCTGCGCCAGTGACAAAGGAACAAGAAAAACATCCGAGAGAAGACTGGCTCCTCTGCTCCACAGTTCTTCATCAGTACACTGCCAACTATGGTCTTATGGTGCACACCACTCAGGCTTGGGACCATGGCGGCTGGTGCAGCTGGGATACCTGGGATGCGGGTGGCTTTCCGCTCCAGTAGGGCCAACTCTTACTCAAGACACAAGCACAGGGCCCGGCATCAGCTGCTTCTCCAGCCTCAGCAGAAGTGTTCCAGCTCAGATGTATTTGCTATTTCTTACTTGACCCCTTTCTCATCTCAAGAGGCAGTCTTCCCTCCTGTGAAGGTCAAGATTATAGTAGAATCCAGCAACCAACTCTTCAAGATTACAGTAGATATCCAGCAACCGACTGTTTTGCTTACATTATCATTTGAAAACAAAAGATGAAAGGATCAATTTACCAGAGGAGTCTGACTGATAATCTCCATATAGAACTTGAGTTTGAAAGGACAAGATAAAACTTTATTCTGTTTTAGAGGTTGGTAGTTGAAATTGCAGAAAACTGAGTGGAGAGTCTAAATGAAGCAACACTTACTAAAGGAGAAGTAATTGAAACTAGGACATTCAAGGCAGCTTATCAAATATGTTAAAACCTCATTAATTCAGTTTCTTCACATGAAAAAAAACTACAGGACTCTTAATTATTGAAATGTTCAAGTATTATTTTTTCCCACCTTAGTCATGGCTGAGAGGAAACCTACCTAAAGCAAAATCTGCATAAAAAAATGGAAACTTAAACATTTATAAGAAGGCTCTTAATGTCTAGGAATAAAAATTGAATTTATATATTAAAAGCTCTTGATACTTATATGCTATATATAAGTTCTAAACAATGAATTCTGTGTTTTCATAAGTTAATTGATTTTATTCATTAGGTACTTTCCACATTTTGCCTTTGTAATTATATTTAGTGTGTGAAATTATGACTCAGAAAGGTGACTCATGCCCATAATTCCAGTGCTTTGGGAGGCTGAGGTGGGAGGATCACTTGAGGTCAGGAGTCCAAGACAAGGCTGGATGACATAGTGAGATACCCCCCACAAAAAACTAGTTAAAACTGCCTTTAAAATTATCTTCTAAAATGTACTTGACTTTTTTCAGAATGGTTTCTCTCTTTTTGCCTGAAATTCAGCTTCTTCTCTTCTTCAATCCTGCTCTTCCTACCGGGTTTTCTGCCTCCACTTGTGGCCGGTCCAGTCTTTCAGTTACTCAAGGCAGAAACAGAATTGTCGTGGAAGCTTCTGCTCACTTATCCACCACCACAGCTCAGCCTCTAAGTTCAATGCATTCTGTTACCAACTCACTGCCAGTCCTGCCGAGTTCATGCCTCATCATGTTTAGTTGAAGCTATGCCTGTATCCTTCTGCTGTGTCTCCATACCTGCCGGCAGGGGTTTTCACTTTCTTCTCTTCACACAGATACATTAGACTTATTTATCTGATAGCATGGTGTCATGTTCCTTTCTTTAAACTTCAATACTTTTTCTCTATTGCCTTTAATGATAAAGACTGTTTTTTAGTACCACATATAGAGCCTCTAATCCTCAGCTATTGACTTAAGGTTTGCCTTTCTATTCTGATACCCTATGAGCTCTGCATGTCCACCTCACTCCCATGTCATTGGACGGTCTGCTTCTCCCAGACATACCTGGCAGCCTCCAACATTTGCGTGTGCACTCCTTTTTCTAATGTCTTTCCCTAATTTGCAAATTCTTTATCCTCTTTCAATAAACAACTCAACCATCACCTTCTCTGAGAAGTTTTTCTCTTCTGCCCCAGAATGAGCTAGTTTCAGGGCAGGATATTCAAACCTGAGACCTACTGTTTTATGGACAGCTTTATGTTTTATGATGACATTCCTATCTTTTGTATGCAGTGTGCAGCATGTGACTCATCTGAACTGGCTGAATGAATGCGTGCATGAAGAAAGAGAGAAGGGAGCGTGGATACAAGAAGTCCTGCTCTCTTTTCACACTCGGATTCTATTGCTTCTCCTGAATATTATTCTCCAAAAAGAATGCAGATGAATAGGAGACTATGCAAAGGATGGTGTGGGGATCGAGACCTTGCAATCTGAAGAGCGTCTGAAATAGCGAGAGGTGCTCAAGAGAAGCAGCAGCACCATCTTCACACATGTGACAAGAGTGTCAACGGAAAAAAAAGGAAGTGATTTTGTGCAGCTTCAGGGATGAGAAAACTTAATGGTTTGCTGGGCTCGGTGGCTCAGCCTGTAATCCCATGCTTTGGGAGGCTGAGGTGAGTGGATTGCCTGAGCCTACGGGTTCAAGACCCGCCTGGGCAACTTGGCGAGACCTCATCTCTACAATAAATCAAAAAATCAGCCGGGCGTGGTAGTGCATGCTTGTAATTCCAGCTACTCGGAAGGCTGAGGCAGAAGGATCGCTGGAGCCCAGCAGGTCGAGGCTGCGGCGGCCGGGAGTGGCCACTGCACTCCAGTCTGGGCAGCAGAGTGAGACTCCAACTCAATAAATAAATAAATAAATAAATAAATAAATAAATAAATAAATAAAGTTACAGAAACAGGTAAGTTATTCACTCCTACATATATTGCACTTGGAAATAATATTGACCACTGAAAAGTGAATTTGAAAATTAGTGCATACTGCATATGTAATGTCAGTAGAAAATGCCTGTCACCTCAAGTCATTAATGATTTAGCTAAAGAAAAGGGTGTGTCAATAGAAATGGAAGCCATTAAGTCATGAAAGACTGTCAAATGGAGAATTATATGGAAAAGTTAATCATGGCCTTCCAGACCCTTTATGAGAGAAAAAGTGCCCTGGCAGGTTAATTAAAGTATTCAGTCAACCTTGCAGCAAGATTTCTATTTTAAAGAGGGGGATAAGCTATTGGAGACTAATAACATTACATTTTAATCATATAGTTTAACTCCCCTTGTGGAAGTTATGTTTATAGTACAACCTCATAAAAATTTGCTATACTTTGGGGAGAGTGTGTATTCGTTGAATTGATACAGATGTCTAGTCTGTCTAATAATTAAAATTTGAAATCTAAATTACAAATTGGTTTCATCTATCTGTCTCTTATGACTTTGTTTAGTAAGAGCAAGAGTCTGGGAATCTTATCAACCCTGAGACACTGAAGAAATTAATTTTATGAGCAGGAAATGAAAAGGGAAGTCATGAACAGTGAAAGGTTAACAAAATAAATGTTGCTTTATGACCAAAGATAGACAGACAGCTACAGAAGGCAGGCTTTGCCTTTCTTTAGCCTTTATGTGGAGAGATGTACATTTACATTTTACCAACAAGGTAATTGGAATTGGGAGGAATGCGAAAAATGCCAAAGGTGGTATCCAGGGAGCTGCTCCATCCCATGCTCCATTCATGGGGGACATCAAGTTGTTTGTGAAATTCACATGCTAGCCAGGAACAAAGATGACCATAGGAATATGGCAGAAATTTCAGTACCCAGATGTTTTTGTACATTCAGCAAAGGAAAGACAAATAGTTTACAGGGATAGTTGTTATAGTCTGAACGTGTCCTTCCAAATTTGTATGTTGAGACTTAATTGCCAATGTGATTGTATTTAGAGGTGAGGCCTTTAAGACATGATTAACTCATGGGCGTAGAGCCCTCATGGATGGGATTAGAGCCCTATAAAGGGGCTCTGGGCAATGGGTTCGCCCACCTGCATCTCCTCCTTCATGCAAAGACACCGAGTTTGTCCCCTTTTGCTCTTTCTTTCCTTCTGCTGCAGGAGGACACCTTGGTGGTGCTGGCTATGAGAAAAGGACCTTTATCAGATGTGGAACCTCCTAAGCCTTGATCTTGGACTTCTGGTCCCCAGAACTGTACAGAAACACGTCTCTGTTCATGATAAATTATCTAGTCTCATATTTTGTGATAGCAGCACAAACGGACTGAGATAATAGTCCTTCTTAACCATAGTTCAATAGTTTGCAGATTATTGAATTTTTCATCTGAATATTTAGAATTATTTTCTGTAAATAATTATTATAGTTGCATAGGACACATTTAATTTAAATTTTAAAGTGTTTACTCAAAAATTTAAGGGAGATTCCAAAGAGATATGCTTCAGAATGAACTCAAAATAGATAAAAATGCTATTTTTTTGGAAAGAGAGTCAAGATGGCAATGAACCCAGTCACTACGTGTGAGTCTCTGGGTGAGTGTGCATAAGAACAAATCTGCATGCATGTGTGTGTCCAAGTGGGTGAGTAAATGCTCAACTGGAGGGATGACACGGGAACAAGTACCCAAGGCTCCCTGAAGAAGTGATTGCAACTTACCACTGCTTTCAATTCAGGACCCCCACACCGGGAATGTTTGCCATTCCCAGGGCATCTCCCAGGAAAAAGCAGGAATCAGCTGCCTCTCAGCACCTGGCGTTTGCCCTGACTTCACCATCTTTGGTCAGCCAGGCACTGGCAGTGGGAACACTGAAGAAATTGTGGGGAGGAGGTCCGGAGCTGAGTTCTGCCTGAGGAGGAGATGCCCGTTTGCACCATTTTCTGTCCCGGAACCAGATGGAGATAGGCTTTGGCTTGCCCAGTGCTGAGAAGCCTGCATCCTGGAATGGAGCGGCAATCTCTGCACCCATCTGGGCTGGATCATCATTTTCCAGGGAGGATGCTTCAGGTACCTGATGGCTGAATATAGTGGCCAGCTTGAAAACCAGATGCCCAGCCCTCCACACTGGTCCATTCACAGAGGGGTGTAGTAAGAGCGGGAGACCTAGTGGCACAGAGTAGGTGTGAGTCTTGATCTGATCATTGAGACCTCTTGCCCCAGCAGTTCGTGGGGCGTCTGACCCACTGGAGTGCAGTCTGAGCCCCCCTGTGCGAGAGCGGAGGGAGGGTCTGGAGAACCAAGCAAGCCGCCACTTCCCACTGGGAGCCCAAAGCAGCTGCTCTTGGGACCGGCTGGTCACAAAGGAACCTGAAGTTCCAGAAACGGACACAAGGGGGAGCAGAGGGCACTCTACACTCACCAAAGTTTTGGGTCTTTTTCTTTTCTGTTTTTTTGTTTTCTTTTGCTCTCACCCTCTCCATACATATCATGAAGTACGTGTGCTCTGATTTGATTCCCCTCTTTTTCTCTCTTTACTTTTTTTTTTTGCATATGGGTATATTTGAAGGTGAGTGCATCTTCATTTTGGACTTTGTTTTGTTTCTTTATCTGTTCATTTGCTTGCTGTTTATTTTCTTTTATCTTCTTTTCTTTCATCTTCCTTTTTTCTCCCTTCTTTCTTTCTCTGTTCTTTTCCTTTCTTTTATCCCATTTTCGTTTCAGGGGATATATATACATACCACATGGACATAGTGCAAGATGGTGGGGAAGTGGGTTCCAGGGGGCCCACACCAGTTACTGTGAACTGCAGGTGGCTTCTGAACCTTAGCTCCCCAAATTACACCTTAAATCTCAAAATTACAAAAAGCCAGCACAGGCTCCCACCCCCAGCCTGGCCTTAAAATTGAAAAAATCCAGAGGCTCTACCTAAGGAAGAGTGGGGTTTGAGCAAACAGATATGAAAGTTACCCCCCCCTCACTGAACAACGGAATTAGAGAAAGAAAAAAAATTGTAGGGGGAATCCATCACAAGTGAAGAACAGTCAATGGAAGAACACAGATATACTCCAGGCTCCTGGAAAGGCAGGCCTGAGAATACAGACTTTGGAACTCAATGAAGAGCCCCAAGAATGACTGGTCTCAGACCACAAATCCAGACATCAAGATATTGATGGAGATGATAAATACAAATCAAAGAAGCAAGAAAATGAATGAAATAGTTGATAACAGGGATGATGGCAATAAAGAGAAAAGTGAACAAAATAAATAAAAAATAGACAAGCATGGAAAACAGAAGTAACCAAGCAGAAGAAAGAATCTCAGAGCTTGAAGACTGAAATCTGGAACTAACCCAAACAATTAAAAACATTAAAAAGAAGCTTGAAAAGGCAGAACAAAACCTCCAAGGGATGTGTGATTATATTAAGAGGCTAAATTTATGCTTGATTGGCATTCATGAGGCTGGAAGGGAGACAGAGAACACCTTGGAACAAAAACATTCCATGAGATTATCCAAGAAAACTTCCTTCATCTCATCAGAGATAAGACCATTCAAATGCAAGAGATTCAGAGGAAGAATCACAAAAAGGCATCAAAAGAGAAGACAAACTCCCAGACACATAGTAATTCACTTAGACAAAGTAGGCATAAAAGAAAAATTCCAAAAGACAGCAAGAAAGGTCAGACTACCTACTGGGATAGAATAGCAGCAGACATATCTACAGAAACACTACAAGCTAGAAGAGACTGGACTCCAATCTTCAGAGTTCCCAAAGCTGAAAAATTCTAACTAGGAATTTGCTACTCAGGTAAGCTAAGCTTCATCAGCACAGAAAATTAAAATCCTTCCCAGACATCCAATCCCTGAGAGATTATGCTGCTTTCAGACCAGCTGTACAGGAGATGCTTAAGATGGTATTAAGCACAGAAGAAAGAAAAAAAAATGACCATGCACTTCCCTGAAAAACAGGAAAATACAGAATCAACAGAGAATATATCATGACTGCAAACTTGAAAACACACACATATATCAACCCCAAAGTTAAAGGAGAACAAACAAAGAAACAAACAAAGAAAAAACTTTATAAGAACCTCATGACAGGAATAAACTCTCACATCTCAATAACCGGCTGAATATGAATGGACTAAATGCACCACTGAAAAGTCATAGAATAGAAAAACTGGATAAAAAAGCATGACCCAACAATATGCCACCTACAGGAAACACATCTCAGTACAAAGGACACCCACATACTCAAAGTTATAGGATGGCAAACAAACTTTCAAGTGAACAGGTCACAAAAGAAGGCAGGAGTCATGACTTTAATATCAGACAAAACAACATTCCAGTTATCAAATATTTAAAAAGCTACAGAAGGACACTACCTAATAATACAATCCATTCATCAACTAGAAATATTTATTCTGAATATATATGCACCCAACACAGGAGCACCAGGATTTACTTAATAACTACTAAGTAAACTAAAAAAGGATATTGACTCTAACACTACCAGAACTTGGGAACTAAATATCTTACTAACAACCGTAGATAGATCATTGAGGGAGAAAATCAATAAGGAGATCCGGAACTTTCACTTGACACTTGACAGATGGACTTAATAGATATCTATAGAACACACCACCCAACAATCACAGAATATACATTCTCTTCATCACCACATGGATCATATTCCAAGATCAATCACTTCCTTGACCATAAATCAAGCACAAACAAATTCCATAAGATTGAAATACTACCATGCACCTTCTCAGAACACAGTGGGATAAAAATATATATCAGCAGCAACAAGATCCATCCAAAATACACAAAGTCATGGACACTAAACAGAACAATGCTGAACAACTTCTTGGGTCAACACAGAAATCAGAACATTCTTGGAAACAAACGAAAACAAAGACACATCTTATCAAAATCTCTGGGATGCCATGAAAACAGTCCTAAGATGGGAATTTATATCTCTGTGAACACACATCAAGAAAATAGAAAAATCACAACTTAACAGTCTAACATATTACCTAAGGAAATTTGAAAGGCAAGACCACCAAACCCCTAACTTCAGTAGAAGAATACAGATCACCAAAGTAAAAGGCCGAATATGGGACATAGGAGACAAAAAATATCATAGAAAAAAAATCAATGAAACTAAAAGCTGGTTCTTTGAAAGGATAAATAAGATTGATGGACCCATAGCCAGACTGACCAAGAAAAAGAGACACAAAGTCCAAATAAATACAATCAGAAACACAAAAGATCAAGTCACAACTGACCTTGAAGAAATATAAAAGTTTATCATATATTACAAAGTACACTTGTATGGAAACAAATTTGAAAACCTAAATGAAATGGAGGACTTTCTGACATCATACACCCTCCCAAGGTTGAAACAAGGAGGCGTGGAAACCCTAAATAGACCAATAGCAATCTGAGAAATTGACTGCCGTAAGAAAACAACAACAACAACAAACCAACCCTGGACCAGAAGTCTTCCCAGCAGAATTCTACAAAACACACAAGGAGGAGCTGATACCAACCCTATTGAAATTATTCCAGGAAACTGAGAAAGACAGGACTCTCCCCAAATCATTTTATGAGGCTAACATCACACTAATACCCAAGCCGGGCAAAGATCCAATAAAGAAAGAGAACTACAGACCAAAATTCCTAATGAGCATAGAGGCAAAAATTCTCAACAAGATACTAGCAAATCGGATCCAACAACACATCTAAAAAATTATCTACCATGACCAAGTAGACTTCATCTCTGGGATGCAGGGCTGGCTTAATATCTGCAAGACCATAAATATAGTTAAAAACATCAACAGATGTAAAAACAAGAACCCAAGATTATATCATTAGATGCAGAAAAAGTTTTAGAAAAAATCCAGCATTCATTCTTACCTGCCAGCAACCAGAAATAACTTTTTTTGAACATATTTCAAGCTCACCTCACTCTCAGCTATAATTTCTCTCTTTCGGCTTCACTATGCCTCTTCACACTCCTGAAACTAAAATGTAAAACAATTAAATCACATATGGTCATGTTAAAAATTTCATAGACATTTAAGTAGAAATGTCAATTTCTTTGCAAAATGTGGCTGTCAATTTTATTACAAACAAAGATTTTGGTCAGGAAGAAGTGAGAGGAAAAGAAAGAACAAGTGAGACCATTTTTTTCTTTCAAAGGCAAATTCAGATGAGAGTTCTCAGAGAAAGACATGAGGAGAATGTGATGATAACCTTTAGGGTTTGGTTAGGGTGATATAATGCTATAGAGAGGTATATGGCTAAGTAATTAAAAAACGAAGGAACAGCATAGGATTCCAATGGGCAGTAAAGTGTGTGTCCAAATAAATACTTATATTCTGACATATAATGTATTGAAAAGACATACACAGAATTCAGTGGGATGTAAGAAGGAAGTGTGTAATTTGTCTAGGAGAATCAGGACAAACTCCAGAGGGAAGGAACTATTTGAGTTGAGCCTGAAAGATGAACAAAAGTTCATACAAGCAACATGACAAGCAGGTCACTCTAAAGGAGGACTGGGGATAATCAGGTGCAGGGCTTGGGGGTGAGGAACATGGGGAAAAGCCAAGAACTGCCAACAGTTCAGGACCCTGGAAGCAACGAGAGGAAGTGAGGCTGGACTGGCTGGCAGAAGCCAAGGCATGAAGCACTTCAGTGCAAAAGATTTTAGATTTTAAATAGTAAGTCATAGGGATATAATGGAGAATTTGGGGTACACGAGTGACATTTCTAGATTTTAAAATGGAGAAATCTATTGGGCAATGATAAGATGCAAAACTGGGGAGATGCCAGAGTAGAAGCATTAAGAGTATTCTAATAAACCAGGCAAGAGATACTGTGACCCTGAACTAGGAGAGTAGCTGTAAGAATGGGCCAGAAAATAGAGTTTTATAATCTTTCTATATATTTAATTGACATTATTTTTGAATTGATAGAATTGGAGACTGAAAAGACGATTCATTGGTTTCCAAAATGTTAAGTTCTCTTTTTATGAAATCTACCTAGATTAGTAAGTACAGCCCACGTTGTTTATTCCTTTGATCTTCTAGTGACATATTTGTCTCTTCCCTCTATTTTTGGTCTTTGGATAACATTGTCTATATCTTATATGCAATTATGATCAACAGAGCTGCAGTGTGTATGCTCTTTTAAATATATATTTATTCTCACCTTCCACAGAAGGAAGCAGATAGCTCGTGACTCACCTGTTTTGGACTTAGCCAGGTGATACACTTTGGAAAGTGAAATGTGAATGGATATGATATTTGTCACCTATGCCTAGAAGATTTAAATGCTTTTGTGGGGTCCAGTTGTCTTTGCTTTTTGCTAGGAAAGCAACATATCCCAGCCTGGGCTCTGGTATATGAAGAAATGTGGTCAACCACTCAAACCAACCAACCACTTTCATGTAACATGCACAAAAAAATCAATGTTTATGAAAAAACCTGAAATTGTGAGTTTGTTACTGTTGCAAAAGCTGACTAATTCAGGTATTATATGTTTTTTGGAGCAGAAAATTTATGTTTCTATTACAAGACATCTTTTTTCGGTGATGGACAGCAGAAATTTTGGAAATGAAGTACAATAAAACAAAGGTTTAGTTTGAAGGGCAAAGGATTATAAAGAGTGCCCTCCTTGAAGTCTAAACCAAGGATCTTGTACTTTTTCCAGAAGAATAGTTTTGAATGCATGATAACTTTCCTTGTGTTACCTTTGTATTCCTAACTAATTACTTTAGAACACCCTCCTTATGTTTGGCACCATTATGGTCCTTTTCTTGGATATCTGGACACTCCTGGTTCACTTTTCACAATTTTGATAGAGTACTTTTAAGAAGAATAAGGCATCATAAGATATGAGTAGTCTGAAATGATGTGTTGCCCAGTTTACTCTTGAACCCAAGGCTTAAGTAATCCGCCCCCCCCCCCCCAGCTTCCCAAAGGGCTGGGATTACGGGTGTGAGCCTTTGCTCTTAGTATAGATGGTTTCTTTGTGCACTCACTAGGACTGGAGAACCAACAATGGTCTGGTGCACAGCTCGTCCAGGTTCCGGGTTCAGTGTTTACTCTTCAGTTTTTTTTTCCTCTGTGATATGAGTTTTAATCTTCTCTGGTCAATTACATTTCCTGGGAAGAATCAAAGGCAACTGTGTTTCTCCAGTTTCTGGGTGGATGAGGGAACTTCAGAAAATAGACTTGTCCTGTGCTTTGGGAGAGACAGAGGATTGAGAGACAAGAGGGAGGATGAAGGCCATATTTTGGGGTATCATTTTCTGAGTCCCAACAACTCATTATAGTTATCCCTTACATACTTTCCGAATGGTAATATTAGATATTTTTCAATGGTAATATTGGATTTGCTACATCTATTACTAATAAGACCTGCCATTTAAAAAAAATACCAGGCACTTTGGATTGATTTACATTGACTCATACCAGCCTCACAACATGTTAAAGAAGAGGCCCTGATATCCCCATTTTATAGACAAAGAAACTAAGGTTGAGAGAGACTGAGCAACTGCCATGTTATCATGCCATACCATGTTCAAAGCACATAACGAGGCTTTGAATCTAGGTTAGCCTATGCCCTATGTACGATTACATCCAATACATGCTATGAGGCATGCTCAAGACTGCACAATGATTCTAGAAAAAATTGTGGGTTGAGGGCCTACTATATTCTATCCCTCATATTTTGTTTCTAATTCCTAATTTCCTTCTTCTTGAGTTCACATTTGTGTAATAATAAAAAAAGACAGTTGTTAGGTACACATCTTTTGTGGTGAAACATGTCAACAATACATTTGTTTTATTAAATTTACAGATTCACTATTTATGAACTTAGTTATTAGGAATTATTTTTTCTAATTTTTTTGTAATTTGAGAATAATTATGCCAATAAGAATTAAATCATTTTTATTGTTTAATTTGCAGGAAATTTCCTTGTTAAAAGATAAAAGTCAGTATGATCCCTAAAGTCTAGATTTACTGAAGATTTAAATATACCTAAAACATTACAAGACAGAACATGGGAGCCACTGGCATCTTTCATGAACATGTAAACTAATGAGTATTCAGCTATTGTAATGCACACAAATACATACACATAAATGAAAACAACTTTAATTTTTTGAAATTCAAATTTTACTTTGTGTATCATGCTTTTAAGAAGTAAAATTAGAAATATTACCATGATTATTGTCTAACTTGTAATTACTAAGGTTTTATACTTATTGAGTTACCAGTGTAAGTGTATTTTTCTTTTCAGTACAAACACACCAAATTAAATATTAAGACAACTTTTAAGCTCTTTTTCTTGTATTTATTAATATCATAATTCCACTTGATTATGCAGAAAATTCACCAGGACAGAGACTTTTATTATGCTAAAAGAAAACAGAGTTGAAGGTCATGTAATAAGCACATGAAAAAAGTTTTCTTTTTTTTTGTATTGCTAAAATGTCACAATCTTCTAGTCTTTCATTATTTCAAACTGCATATGCATAAGCAATTTCTTAAGTTTCATCTAGTAATATGTCTATGTGCTACTTCCTACAATTGACATAAATGAGTAAGTAAAACCCAGGTACCTCCTATATGAGGTTCATGACTATTTGAAACATTTTTATCTTCCCTTATAGTTTATAAGTCCTTATAGATTATAAATAATATAATGTCCAAGTGTTTTAAAAGACTTCCAAATGCAGCTCTACTCCCTCGGAATGGGAGACTTGCTGTGTTTCCTGTATTACTGATTTCTCAAAGCCATCACTCTGTAAATTCAAAGAAAATTCAAAATGCAAGTGCCTATTTTCCCTGTAAATTATTTCCTTTCAGCATGTTGAGTTCCTTGTAGATACTGGATGTTAGGCCTTTGTCAGACATACAGTTGGAAAATATTTTTTCCCATTCTGTGGACTGCTTCTCTGCTCTCTTGATGGTTTCTTTTGCTTTGCAGAAGCTTTTCAATTTTCTGAGGTCCCACTTGTCTTTCTTATCTCTTATGGCATGAGTTTCTAGGGTTTTGATCGGGAATTGGTTGTCTATTGCAACATCTGTAAGGATGTCTCCTGTGTTTCCTAAGACTCTTTTAGTTTGAAGTTTTACATTTAGATCTTTGATCCATTTAGAGATGATTTTTATGCATGGTAATAGGTAGGGGTCCTGTTTCAATCTTCTGCACGTGGTCAGTCAATTTTCTCAGCACCATTTACTGAATAAGTTCTCCTCTTCCTGGTGGTTGTTGGTAGAGGCTTTGTCGAAAATGAGTTGGTTGAGAAGTTAAGGTTTTGCATCTGGAATCTAAAAAGTAGGCAAAAGATATGAACAGACACTTCTCAAAGAAAGACATATGAACAGCCAAGAGATACATGAAAAAATGCTCAAGCTCACTAATCATCAAAGAAATGCAAATCAAAATCACACTGAGATTCCACCAACTCCAGTCAGGATGGCCTTCTTAATAACTCAGAAAACAACAAGCAGGAAAGGATGCAGGGAAAAGGGAACACTTCTTCACTGTCAGTGGGAGTGTAAATTAGTACAACTTCTGTGGAAAACAGAATGATAATTTCTAAAAGATCTAAAAATTAGCCTTCCATAGTACCCAGAAATCTCCCTTCTGGGAATGTATCCTGAGGAACTCAAGTCATTCTACAAAAAAGATACCTGCACGTGTATGTTTATTGCAGGATTATTCACAATAGTAAAAAACAAGGAACCAACCATGCTGCTCATCGAAAGTAAACTGGATAAAAAAAATGTGGTACATATATACTACGGAATATTATGCAGCCATAAAGAAGGACAAAATTATGGACTTACAGCAACTTGGAAGAATTTAGAGTCTCTCATACTCAGTGCTCTATCACACAAATAAAGAACTGAGTACCACATGTTCTCACTCATAAGTGGACACTGAACATTTGTCATAATACTATAAAAAAGTGATTGGCAGAAGCAGGTAACTGCCAGGGGAGGGAGTGGGAGGCACAAAACATCAGTACGGGTAACTGATCCCAAACCAGGCAAAGTAGGGACCAAAGGACGGCCCAAATTTCACCTGTAAGATGACCACTTATATACTTAATCCTGACTTGCACCCCACATCTTGAAAATAAAAATAAACAAATAAGTAAAACAAATTATTTCCATATTTTTCTCATTGAACTGTCTTTTTTGTTCAGCTAAAGTGATAGGAATAAAGTTATTATGGTGAAAGAATAGTATAAAAAAAAGGAAGAAGGGAAAGAAGGGATAAAAAAAGGAAGGATGGAAGAAAAGGGGAAAGAAAAAGAAGAATAAAGGGAAGAAAAGAAGGGAAGAGAAGCTGAATATGCACAAAGTTTTTTTGTATTTTTGCATCTCTGGAATCAGGACGTGCCTTGAAATTGATGGGTCTTACAATGACTGCCACAGAGTAGACATTACTGAGTATGCGCAGAGGTTATACTTTTTCCTAGGACATAAATCAGGCACAGTGTGGCAGTCAGCAAAACTTTTAAGAACCTTTTGAGGAAGGAATATGAGTCCCAGTTGTTATTTGTTAGGATCAAGAAGGTGAGAGCATAAAAATTTGCAGAAAGATTTCAGTGACTTGAAAAACACTCCCAGAGACAAAAGTGAAGCACTTTTATGAAATGCCGCATGATGAATGTTCTTGGTAGCAAAGGATGATACTATGTGGAAATATGAGGATATCAACCAATATTACCTAAAAGATTAAAGAATAATCGATAGCTAAAGATGATGAAATTTAGGAATACACGAATCAATTCTTTTTGTTTGTATTTTCCTTCTTATATATGTGCAAGGGTGATTTATGATAAAAATTTACCCAAAGGAGATTTTTTTGTAAGTATAAAATAAAAATTTTCTGAATTATAAGAAAGCACTGCCATCGTTTAATTGGCAGCTTTCCCTGCTTAGTGACACATAAGTTCATGCTGCATTTCATTTTTTAAATAAGAATATACACTTAATTTTACTAAAATTTAATTTTGAAAAGAAACAAGAGTGGAACTAAAATAATTCTTAAGCTTCAAATAAGCATTCCTTTTAATCAGTAGAGATCTCAGTTTTTTTTTTTTTTTTTTTTTTTTAGGGAAAGGTGGAAAAGAGATTTTTCTAAATTAGTTTGGCACCATTGATATTTTCAAATAAAATTCTGTTTCTGGATATACATATTTAAGATCTTTTGTTACTAATTGATGAGGTTTTTCACATAAAGAACTTGCTAAAATGGAAAGCGCACTTAACTACATCTGATACACATCCTGAATTTCAGTCCTGGCAACTGACTTTAGAAGCTTTGTCCATTATTTTTGACCAGGTTTTCTTTCTACCACCAATATTCATAATTTTTTGCACCATGTATGACTTCTCTGACTTGGCATTTCTATTTAGTGCCCAGTCTGTGCTGATGTTGTTGACTCATGGGCCACATTTTGAGAAGCAAGGCCTTTAAATAAGACCTGTTTTCATATCGCTTTTGCCACACTCCTAGTCGGGTGATTTGACGCCCATGCTTATTATTCAGGTTTCTTGAATATTTGAAAGATGTACACCTTGTCATCCCAAATTGTCAATAAGATCTGGGGTCTTTCAACTAGTACATTAGGGAAATCAGATGACACTTGTTTCAGGGTATTTATTTAATGCCTGTCTAGTCAGATCTAGACAAATACTAAACATGCAAAATTAATTTTGCCTGTCTTGAAAGTTTTCCCAATGGAAGAAAGGAAGTTGTGCCCAAAGAACACATTTTCTTTCTCTTAATTATTAAAGAACCAATTATTCCAAAAGCAGCATGTCACACTCATCTGAGTCTGAAAGCAGCGTATCACACTCATTTGAGTCACACTCAGGGACGCCTCTGTGCTGGAGAATGTGAATCCTAAAGTTCCACCTTGACCACTAAGAGTGAAATCAACTACGTGAAATCCATATAGGGCCACAAGGTAGAAACTGTAGAAGGAACCTGAGTCTGGCAAAACTGCAACTATGTTTAGAAATTAACAAGTCTGTTGCTTCTAAGTTTGCTTTCCTCCTGGCATGAGGGTTTGCACAGATCTTTCAAGACAGAACAATTGATGTCCTGGCCCCTGGGGAGAGGGAAGCTGCCTGACTGGTTGCTAAACACATTTTTCCTTAGACAATAAGGTATCAGATTTCCTTGATAGCATCCTGAAGCTTAACCACCCGGAGGACGTGATTAGCTTTGATCAGTAGGGATTCTGTCTCCAGCATCCGTTATTCTCCAGATTTGTAACTACCCCAATTGCTCCTACAGATGACATAAACCTAAGACTGGTGTTCCAGCGGTTTCTCAGACTCTGCATTTTGACAGACCCTCTGACACCAACCGGACCAGAGGCCCGTGAACGCCACTGAGAAACCGACTGACCCAGGAAAACAGTCTTGATACCTCTGTGATTCAATTTTCCAACCAATCAGCCGTCCCAATTCCCTAACCCCTGCCCACTCAGTTACCCTTAAGAACTCACGCCTCTGACTCTCAGGGAGGCAGATTTGAGAAATTTATCTTGTCCTTCTTGCTTAGCTGCTTTGCGATATTAAACCCTTTCTCCAGCTGCATCAGTCTTGGCGCTTATGAACACAAGAACTCGGCCGGCTTAGAGCAGGAGGGCTACTGCAGAGAGGACCGCTCTGCGGGGCTGGGCCCACCGTTGGCCACCGCAGCCCAGGAGGAAGCCGGCCAGTCTCGTCTCAGAAATAAAGAGGGACTTCTATCTAACAAATTTAAAGATTTAATGATTCATCTCATCTTCCTTTTACTTTCCAAGTTAGAGTTTAAAATGTAATTGAATTTAGGATAGAATTTCTTTTCTTTTCTTTTGTTTTTTTGAGTTGGAGTCTCACTCGGTCGCCCAGACAGGAGTGCAGTGGCTGCTCACGGCCCCCGCAGCCTCGACCCGCTGGACTCCGGCGATCCTTCCGCCTCAGCCTTCCGAGTAGCCGGAATTACAGGCGTGCACTACCACGCCCAGCTAATTTTTT
>NW_007228359.1:365551-421225 GCF_000164805.1 Carlito syrichta | reverse complement strand
TCTCTCTCTCTCTCTCTCTCTCTCTCTCTCTGTAGGTGCAGGTGGTAACAAAACACACAGGAAAGCTCTTGGTGGCAACCTTCCAGGGGGGAGGAAGAGGAAGAGGAAGAGCCACGTGCCCACGGGGAGAGGAAAGCTGATTTTTCTTTTCCGCAGGTGAGCTTGAGCACCAGTGACTGGACGGGGTGGGGGTGATGGTGCTGTGTCCCACAGCTGCAGGAGTTGTAAAACCTGCGATTTCTACACGTGTCAGAGAAGGCCTGGGACTCCCTCCCAGACTTCTGGGTGTTCTGTCCCTTCCAGCTTTCCTTGAAAAAAGTCTTCCTTTCCTTCATCCCTCTTGGCACAGCTGACAGTGGACTGACTCTGTGGAGAGAGGTCATGGGTTTGAAGCTCTTCAAGACTCATCCATCCAGACGGCAGCTTGGTGCAAATTAGAAGACACCCTGCAGTCCTCTGTGGTGAGATTTTCTTAGTTGTTATAGTAATACTAACAAGAATGGGATTCCCTGGGAACACCAAACTGCCGTGTTACCCTTTATCTCTGTTGATAGTGATCCAAATGAAGGCGTCTTAGTCAAGACTTTCTGAGATCTGTATTAAAGTTCTCCACTCTCAGGATCTTCCCATACTCAAGGCTGACCTGTTCTGCACTGACAGTGCATTTTTTTTTATTTTTATTTATCTATTTATTTAATTATAAAGAGGTGGGGTACAATTCAGGATTAGGTATACAAACGTTGATTATGCAGGCAAACTTGTTGATGAGGTATGCTCCTCCCTCCCCTAGCAGTTTTCCTCAACTGTTAATCCCACCTCCACTCCCCTGACAGTTTCCTACTACTGCCAATCTCTTTTTATAGTATAATTTTTCAAGGTCCAGTTATGAGTGAGAACATATGGTCCTCTGTTCTTTGTTTCTGTGATAGATCACTGAGTATGATCAACTCTAAATCCATCCAAGTTGCTGCAAAGTCCATATGTTTGTCCTTTATGGCTGCATAATATTCCATTGTGTATATGTACCACATTTTTTTATCCAGTCCAGCTTCAATGGACAGCATGGTTCCTTCCATGTTTTTGCTATTGTGAATAGAGCTGCAACAAACATACAAGTAGGTATCTTTTTTGTAGAATGATTTGAGTTTCTCTGGGTATATTCCCAATAGGGAAATTGCTGGGTCATATGGAAGCTCAATTTCTGGTTCTTTCAGAAATTGCCACATTGTCTCCCAAAGAGGTTGCACTAGTTTGCATTCCCAACAGCAGTGTAGAAGCGTTCCTTTCTCTCTGCATCTTAGCCAGTAACTATTGTTGTTTGTTTTATTAATGATGGTCATTCTTACTGGGGTTAGGTGGTATCTCAATGTGGTTTTGATTTGCATTTCTCTGATGATGAGTGAGGCTGAGTACTTTTTAATGTGTTTGTTGGCTGCCCATATATCTTCTTTTGAGAAGTGTCTATTCATGTCTTTTGCCCACTTTTTAATAGGCTGTTTGTTTTTTTTCCCTTTCAGCACGTTTGAGTTCCTTGTAGATCTTAGATGTTAGGCGTTTGTCAAATATACAGTTGGCCAATTATTTTTTCCCAGTCTGTGGGGGTGTCTCCCTGTTCTCTTGATGGTTTCTTTTGCTTTGCAGAAGCTTGTCAGTTTGATGAGGTCCCACTTGTCTAACTTATTTTTTAAGGTATTGGCATCTAGGGTTCTGAATAGGAATTGGTTGCTAGTTCCAATTTCCATAAGAATTCTCCTGCATTTTCTAAGATTCTTATAGTTTGAAGTTTTAGGTTTAGATTTTTGATCCATTTAGAGTTAATTTTGTGTGTGGTGATAGGTAGGGGTCTTGTTTCAAAGTTCTGCATGGGGTCAGCCAGTTTTCCCAGAGCCATTTACTGAATATGTTCTTCTCTCCCCAGTGGTTGCTGTTGGAGACTTTGTCAAAGATGAGTTGGTTGAGGAATTGAGGCTTTGCTTCTGGAATCTCTTTCCTGTTCCATTGGTCTATGAGCCCGTTCTTGTACCAATATCAGGCTGTTTTGATTACTGTAGCCTTATAGTAGAGTTTGAAGTCTGGAAGTGTGATACTTCCTGCTTTGTTTCTTTTGCTAAGGATTGTTTTTGGTTATTCGTGGTTGTTTATGTTTCCATATGAATTTCTGAATTTCATTTCCAGGTCTGAGAAGAATGATGTTGATAACTTAATGGGTATTTTGTTGAATCTGTAGATTGCCTTTGGTAGGATGGACATTTTAGCAATGTTGATTTGTCCTATCCATTAGCATGGAATACTTTTCCATTTGTTTGTGTCTTCTTGGATTTCTTGAAGCAGTGTTTTGTAATTCTCATTGTAAAAGTCTTTCACTTCTCTGGTTAGGAAGATGCCGAGGTATTTCATTTTTTTGGTGGCTATTGTGAATGGGATTGTGCTTTCAATTTGGGTCTCTGCAGCAGTGCATTCTTCTATTTGTGGATTGGGATAATTAAAGATACAACTTGAAAATAGAGTCAGGGTTTAATTAAAGATACAACTTGAAAATAGAGTCTGGGTTTCTCGTTTTTATTCTTTATTTTCTTTTTTCCCCCAAGTACAAATTCTTAAGAAAAGAAGTGAGAAGCACAATCTTCTTCCACTGCTTAAGAATCAGAAGTCCTACAACTTACCTTGGCTTGTCCTTTCCCGAATAAATGTCCATTTGCTTTAAAAGTACTTACACCATGCCCCACACGTCCCCCTCAGATTTAGAATACCATTTCTATAATTATGAAATCAAATATTTATTCTTTTTTCTTTCATTTACCTTTATTTCCATCTATGCTTATTTATGCCAACAGCACTTTTAACTCTTGAAGATACAGGATATATGTAGATTTCAGACAGGGCAGTTTCCTTTTAGTGTTCCTTTTGTTCTCAATCTTGCACTTTATGGAATCTTCCATTTGTGACGTTAACTTTATGGATTTAAACAAACACATAGATGTGATTTCATAGCACGATTTATGGATTAATTTGGGAAAGAAACGAATGCTTGTAATTTCAAAATTTTGACTACAAATGCAGCCAATAAATCTGATTATTCAAACTTTACTTATTCCTTTATTTTAGAGTACAGTTTTATAATTTTTGATAATAAAGTCCAGTTAACTTTATTTTAAAAAGTTTTTACTTGATGCTGTGAATAAGATTTGTTTCTTTGTTGCATTCAAGTGCATTATTTTTGGCTACAAGAAAATTTTGTTGCTGTTGGTGTTCCTATTTTTATTGTTATTGTTGCCTTTCTAATTTTTATTTGACTTTTATAAAAAGGCCATACATCGTGTGTGTGTGTGTGTGTGTGTGTGTGTATGTTTGTGTGTGTGTGTGTGTGTGTGTGCGCACACAAAAAGAAGCATAGAAGTAATGCATACCTACAGAGGGAATAGTAAGAACTTTTAAATTTATAGAAACATAGAAACAAACATCATCATCCACTATCCAACTGAACATTTATATATTCTCTTGCTTTTTTTGCTGTATACATGAATAATTACAACAAGCAAAGTTATACTGGATATAAAATTTTGTCTTAATTCTACAGTTAACAAGAATATTTCTCACATTATTAATTATAAACATAGCTTGCAAAGGCTAAATATATTCTAGATGATGACTGTAACACGTTATTTTCATTTGTTTGGACAGTTTATTTTCAAGTTTGGATGATAATTAATATTTTCATTAGGGTCACTGTACATACATTTTTATTTGAAATCCAAGTTGTCTTTAGTTTCTCTTTATAGAAATGAAATTACTAGTTCAGATGTTTTCAGATGGATTTTAGGAGAATCTCTAAGCAAAACCTGTAAGAAGTCATAGAGACTAGCAGGCAGGGTAAATAAAACTATCCAGAATTCATGCTGGCATAAAACTGGGAGACAGAGACTAATACAATTTTAATTACATAATAGTGTGAAAATAACCATCTTAGCCTACACCAGATCTGAGAATCCAGACTGGAAAGAGTAAAGAATAGTTGGATAAACATAGACTACAATGCTCAGAGCTCATCCAGAGAAGGAAAGGGTCTTTCCGTGAATGGGAAACTCTGAATGCCTCTTTGAGTCTGGGTGGTCCAGAGCACTGACTGCTGGGGCCCGGAAAGGCCGTGGCCTGGGAGTGTGTGTGTGTGCAAGACGACAACACTAAGAGGACACACTGCTTAGGAAAAAGGAGGTGTTCTGGAACGAGAATGCCACCTTTGGAGACTTGTTCATGAAAGGAAAAAAGTGAGCAAACCCTACTGAATTGGGTTTTTAAAAATCAGAAGACAGACCAAGTTAACAACAGCAACATCAGGCTCCTTTTATTAAAGTAAGTGTACCTACCCTAGCAGCAGAAGAGGGCACTCTTGAACTAACACGCTTAGGAGGTCATGTAACTACACCTTCCGCATCCCAGGGTGGCTTGCGACTTCTCGTTCAGGAATATCTCACTTAGGAATCATGAAAAGGTCTTTGTGAACATATATACAAAGTAACTAAAAAGTACAATAACTGAAATGGTTTTAAAAAGAGAAGAACTATCGAATTGAGAAAAACTTCTAATGTCGGGTACCAAAGTGAATCAAATTTAATTCAATAAAGTAGGTGCATATAAAAAGAATACCATGGCCAGGCACGGTGGCTCACACCTATAATCCCAGCACTTTGGGAGGCCGAGGTGAGAGGATTGTCTGAGTTCAAGGCCAGTCTGGAAAACTAGGCTAGACCTCATCTCTACAATAAATCAAAAAATTAGTCGGGCATGGTGGCATGTGTCTGTATTTCCAGCTACTTGGAAAGCTGAGGCAGAGGGATCACCAGAGCCCAGCAGGTTGAGGCTGTGGTGGCCAGGAGCATCCCACTGCACTCCAGGGCAACAGAGTGAGACTCCAACTCAAAAAAAAAAAAAAAAGAATACCATGCATCTGAAATTATAAGACTTAGAATAGAAATGGACAACTAGAAAGAGGTAAAAAATGAACCAACCAAATTTTTACTATCCATTGAAAAAACCAGACAAAACACCTCAGAAATAATAAATCAATCACAAAGATTCCAAGGTAGAGTAGATATGACCAAAAGTACTATAAAGGCATCAAGTATATGAATTAAAAGAAAAAATAAAATTAGTCAGGCACTGTGGCTCGTGACTGCAATCTCAGCACTTTGGGAGGCTGAGATCAGAGGGCTACTTGAGCCCAGGAGTTTGAGAGTAGCATAGGCAACAGAGAATGACCTCGTCTACACAAGAAATGAAAAAATTAGCCAGAAGTGGTGGTGTATGGATGTAGTCCCAGCTATTCCGGAGGCTGAGGTGGAAGAATTGCTTTAGCCCAGGAGGTCGAGACTGCAGTGAGCTATGATCATGCCACTGTACTCAGTCTGGGTAACAGAGTGATATACTGACTCAAAAAACATAAAAAAAGGGAGAAAAGAAAACAAAAATACAATAAAATGGCAGATTTAAAGTATAGGGGAAGATGATTTAAAAATGCATGATCAGTGTCAGTGAAGAAACAAACAGGAAAAACAACTAATATTTAGAACTGTAACTAAATAAAAAATTCTGTAAAAAAAGATGTAAATGCATATGAGAAAAACCAACCATGTACTTTGGGAAATTGATCCAAAATAGTCACTTCTGAAAACTATCCTAGCAAAGTTATTTGGTGTAAAGATAAAGAAAAATCTTGAGGGCCTCCAGGAAAGAAAGTGAATAACTTAGAAGGGAAAGAAAACCAGCATGATATCACCAGTTTTAGATAAACAACAGTAGAATAACATCATCAAGAAACTCAAGGAAGAAAAATGCAAGCCAAGAATTTTATATCTAGTCAACTTTAAGATTCTTGAAAGCAATAGGAAACAATTTAAAAGTACAAAAACTCTGGGAGTCTTGCATTCACAAACTCTTCTAAGTATTATACCAGAAAATAAGCTTTCTCCAAAGAAGAAATAATTGAGCACATTTGGGCAAAAAATAATGGTAAGGAGAATTGAACATATATAATTGTAAATCTAAGACTAAATTAGAGTGGAGGCTGAACCTATACTATATGGGCTGAAGCTATAATATAGACATAATTTATACAATTAATTACCATCTTAAAAATGGAAACTCAAAGAATAGGGAAATGCAAAAAATAGAATAATCTTATTTAGCAGGTAAAAGATCAAATAATATGTAAGTTTATCAAACCAAAGAATAGAAGCTTATGAAATAAAACAAAAAGAACATTGGGGATGAACATAAATTAATAAGCATAAAGGTAATGCTAATATATATATATAGCTAAAGTCCAAACACACAAACAAATCAAACACCAAAAACTTGGACAGAACAATTTAATAATCAGTCCTCATAAGTCAACTGAGTCATATAGCTAATATTTTATTTGTAAAATGGGATTCAATGGGAAAATATGGTGTAAAATATTTTTTATCCCCATTCTTCTGCTCTTAGTTTAGGCCTCCGAGTAAATGTGACTGATGACTGAATACTTGCTAAAGACCTTCCTTGGACAGTACCTTGATGACTTCGGTGCCTTTCTACGCAGACACTCATTCACAGTAGGGAGGTGCAGGTTGAGAAGGTTCAATATGCAATAGTAAGAGCGAGCCATGATCTTTCGATGTATTTTTTTGTTCTCATTCTGAATGCTCATCCCAATCCATGTTCATAAAATTTGTTATGCCAAATTCTAGCATTCATTGGAATATTACTCCTCTGACATGTATCTAATGATTATTGTCGCAAATGTTTTATACTATGTAGTAAGAAAAATATAACTAATACTATGGATATAATGTGTTTGTGTCAAGGTCAACACAGCATTCTAGTTCATAAGTAAACTTGACTATTTCTTTTTTCCTCATTCAACAAAGAAAGATGGTAAACATTCTTTATGAGATTTTCATATAAAAATTATAAACAAAATGCCAAATTTACCTCTATAAGTTTTTTTTATAATTTTTATTTCCACTCAAGTAAGAAGGGTTCAGTTTGAACAATCACTGGAATTAATATTGGCTTTTTATCTTTATTACACTAATATGTTAAAAAGAAGCATTTCTTTATCTTAATTTCCACTTTTAACTATCAGTGTGGTTTAATATTTTTTCATGTTTATTGGTCATTGTATTTCTTTCTCTGTGATATTTTTATCTGTGTCCTTTGCTTATCATAATATTTTTCTTTTTGTACTGGAACAAACGTTTAAGGTTATAATTTTTGTTGCTCAGATTTATTATTATTAATTTCCTTACCTTTTGTTCATGATCTTCCAAAGTAATTTTATAAAAATCGTTTGCCACATATAAGACTCAACAACACCACTAACCAACAGATTTAATCACCCTTTATAGAACACTCTACCCAATAGCTGGAGAATACATATACTTTTCAGGTGCCTGTGAAATGTGTACCTTGCCTGGATCGGTGGGACAATAGGGGTTGGGGCAGGAAACTCCCCCCCAAGTTAAGAATATTTAAAATAATACAGAGATTTTTCTCTGATCACAATGAAATCAAACTAGAAATAAATAATAGAAAGATAATAAGAAAATCTCTAAACAATTAGAAACTAAACAACACACTAGTAATTCATGCCCTAAAGAGAAAGTCTTAAAAAAATATATATATATTGAGCTTAATTGAAATGAAAAGACAATATGTAAGAATATGTGGGATGAAGGTAATACAGCTCTGAGTGGGAAATTTATAAAAGCAATAGTTTCCATTAGGAAATAGAAAAAGTTTCAAATAAAAAAAATCCAAGCTCCCACTTGAAGAATAAAGAAGAGCAAAGTAAGCCTAAAGCAAGTAGAGTGAAGGAAATAATAACAACATAACAGAAATGAATACTATTAAAGGAAGAAAACAAAAAAATAAAAAAGCTGGTATTTGAAAATCAATAAAATCTGCAAACCTATAGCCAGACTGACAAGAGAGAATAAAAAGTTACCAATATCAGAAATGAAATAGAAATAGCACTATAGACATTGCAGAAATCAAAAGGATAATAAGAATTTACTAGGAGAAACTCAACAGACATAAATTGGAATACTTAGAAGAAAAAATGGACTACTTCCTCAGAAAAAACAAACTGCCATGTTTTTTCATTAGGAAATAGATAACAGATTAGCCCTATATCTCTTAAGGAAATTGAGTTTGCAATTTAAAAGATTCCTCCCAAACTCTCCAGTCCCAGAAGGTTTTAGTACAGAATTTGACTAAATATTTAAAGATGAATCAACAACACTACACGATGTCTTCCCTAAAATAAAAGGGAAAAGAACATGTCAGAATTCAGATATAGTGAAGCATTACTGATATCAAAACCATAAAAAAGTGTATTTATAAAATATAAATATATAATTATATATATGTATATATAAGTTCATTTATATATTTACATTATATAGCATTTATATAATATAATATTTATATTAGAAAAAGAATTATACACCACAATGAAGTTAAAAATGCTGGTTTAATATTCAAAAAATCAATTAATATATTGATTTATAGACTAAAAAAGAAAATTTGCATGATCAAATGAATTGATGCAGAAAAAGTTAACAACTCATGATAAAAACTCATAGAAAATTGGAAATAAGGAAAACTTCCTTAATTTGATAAACATCATCTCCAAAATCCCTACAGTTAGAATTATACTTAAAAGTGAAACACTCCTATGATTAGGAACAAGTCAGAGATGTCAGCTTTCATCACCTTTATTCAACATAGTACTAAACATTCTAATCAATGCAATAGGGCAACAAAAGGAAATAAAAACGTATAGATCTAAAAGGATGAAATAAACTGTCCATATATACAGATTAATTCATTGATTACATAAAAAATGCCAAGGAATTTATCAAAACAAACAAACAAAACCCTCCAAATCCTCCTGGGAGTAAATAATGAGTTTAGCAAGTTTACAGACTACAATAGCAGCCACAAAAGTCAATAATGTTTCTATATGCTAGCAATGAACACACGAACAACCAGAATCAAAGTTACAATCCCATTATCATCACTCAAGCAATAAAATATGTGTATTTCTAATACAACAATTATTGGACTTGGATTCTGAAAACTGCCAAAGCCTGCAGAAAGAAATCATAGAAGACCCAAATAAATGGAGAGACATACTATGTTCATGGATTGGAAGACAAAACAAAGTAAAGATATGAATTCTCCACAAATAGATATACAGGTTGAATGCAATAGCTGTTACAATCACAGCAAGATTGTTTTTATGTAGAAATAACAGATTTTTTTTATTTTTTATTTTTAGCTAGAGTCTCACTCTGTCACCCAGACTGGAGTGTAGTGGCCACCACAGCCTTGACCTGATGGGCTCCGGCGATCCTTCTGCCTCAGCCTTCCGAGTAGCTGGAACTACAGGCGCTCGCTACCACACTTGGCTAATTTTTTTTTATTTATTGTAGAGATGAGGACTCGCCAAGTTTCCCAGGTGGGTCTCGAACATGTGCTCAGGCAATCCGCTCACCTCAGCCTCCCAAAGCATGGGATTACAGGCTGAACCACCGAGCCTGGCTAGATTATTTTAAAATTGGTGGGAAAAGACAAATGAGCTAGCTAAAATAATGTTGGAAAAGAAGAATAAAGTTGGAGAAATAACTTACCCTGATTTCAAAATTTGTGATATAGCTATAATAATTCTTACTGTGGTATTGGCAGATGAATAGACACATAAGGCAATGGAACAGAATAGAGAACCTCAAAATACAAGTAGACCCATACGAGTACAGTCAAGTGATTTTTGACAAATGTGCAAAAGCAATTTAATGGACAAAGAATAGTCTTTCTAGCAAAGATTTAGGAGCATTTAAACATCTATAGACAAAAAAAGAAAAAAATTATTTTTTATTTTAAAAAGTATTTTATTTTATTCTAAAGATGTGGGGTGCAATTCAGGATTAGGTATACAAGTGGACATATGAATCATGGAGTTAAAGTTTGGGTCTCCCTTTGGAAAATTTTAACTAAACCTCCCACTTTATACAAAAATTAACTTAAGGTGGATATATATTTAAATGTAAAACTATACACTTATTAGAAAAAAATAGAACAAAACTTGAGAGATCTAGTGCTTTGTGAAGAGTTCTTAGATATGACACTAAAAGCACAATTCATAGAAAGAAAAGTCAGTGTTGGAATTTATCAAGGCTAAGTATTTTTCTCTGCAAAATACTTTGTAAAGAGCATGTAAAGACAACCTACAGTCTGAGAGAAAATATTTGCCAATCACACATCTTACAAGAACTTACATCTAGAATATATAAAGAAGGCTGAGCTTGGTGGATAAGCCTGTAATCCCAGCACTTTGGGAGAAAGAAGCAAGTGAATTGCCTGAGCCTGCAGGTTTGAGACCCACCCGAGCAACTTGGCGAGACCTCGTCTCTACAATAAATCAAAAATTAGCTGCACATGGTAATGTGCACCTGTAGTCTGGCTACTTGGAAAGCTGAGGCAGAGGGATCGCCGGAGCCCAGCAGGTCGAAGGCTTTGGTGGTCGGGAGCATGCCACTGCACTCCAGTCTGGGCAACAGAGTGACACTCCAACTCAAAAAAAAAAAAAAAAAAGCAGAATATATAAAGAAATAGTGACACCTAATAGTAAAAAAAAAAAAAAAAAAAGAACAGTCCATTTAGAAACTGGGTAAAGGACACATCATGGTGAGGATGAATGAATAGCATGTAAGTATGTGAGAAGACATCAGAGTAATACATACAGGTTAAGCCTACAATGAGTTATCACTTAATATCTATCAGAACAGCTAAAACAAAGCATACCACTAGTGCCAAAACCTGGTGAGGCTATGGAAAATGGAATCTTTCATTTAAGGCTGGCAAAAATATAAAATGGTATAGCCACTCTGGAAATTGGTAATTTCAGCTATTGCAATTCTGGGTAATTATTTCAGAGAAATGAGGATTTTATGCCTAAACAAAAACATGTACATGATTGTTTATAACAGCTTTATTTTTAATAGTCCCAAGCTGGAAACAATCAAGATGTCCATAGTAGGTGAATGACTAAACAAATTGTGATATATTAATATGATAGAATATTATTCAGCTATAAAAAATAATGAACTATCAATATATACAACAATCTGTGTGGATTCCAACGTCATCATGCTGAGGGATAAAAGCTAATTTCCAAAAGCCACATTTTGTTGATTTCATTTCTACAGCAGTCTTCAAAAGACAAAATCATGGCTATGGAAAATGAAGTAGTGGATGCCAGGAATTAAAGACGGGGTAGGGAATGTGGGATGTGATAATAAAGAACATAAGGGATGTCTTTGTGGCAAGGAACTATCTTTTGAGATGGTGCTTTCACTAATCTACACAAATGATTAAATGACATGAAACTGTACATACATACAGTACCACTGCAAATTTGCTAATTTTGGTATCATACTCTAGTTATATTAGACGTAGCCATTGAGAAAACTAGGTGAAGGACCTCTCTGGAACATCTTAATAACTTCCTGTGAATCTATGATTCTTTCAAAGTAAAAACTTTAAAGACTGTTTACTGCTTTCGTGAATAAATGTTTCATCTATTATATAAAATATGGTTAAATGTATAATGAGACAAAGTATAAATAGAAATGGTAATCATGAAGTGGCAGTTTGTGATCTCAAATACTAACCCCGTTCACATTCAGCAATCTCTCTGAATTTCATCCCTCAGACCGAACATTTTGGTTTAGCTAGGTGCAGCTGTTTTAAGATCTTCCTTATTTCTAGCAACAAAAATGAGTCATATTTTAGGTAATATCAGAGCCACGATGTGTAGTTACCACCCTTGTAATTTGTCCTGATTAAAACAAAGATATATCACATCTTACTGGCCTCTCGTTGCTGGTTTTTAGATTTTAATAGCTCTCTCACTCATTGTCTGTTTTAGAATTTCTAGTGTGTATTGACAATTGTCTGACTTCTCTGCCTCTTTTTTCATTTTTTTCCTCCTCTGTGCATTTCATTTTGGATAGTTTCTATTGCTATGCCTTCAAGTTGATGAATCTTTTTTGTGAAGTGTTCAATCTGTAGTTAATTCTATATGGTATATTTTTCATCTCAGACATATGTCTCATCTCTAGAAGTTCACTTTGAGTTTTACCAAAAAAAAAAAATCTTCCAAATCTCTGGTTAACAAATTCTCAGGTATTTCTCCACCTTCTCAAATGTTTGGATTACATTTATAGTAACTGCTTGAATGTCCCTGGCTATTAATTATATCATCTGTGTTATGTCTAGCTCTATTTTGATTGTTTTCTTCTCAATGTGGGTCATATTTCCTACTACTTCTTTGCATGCCAGGTTATTTTGGTTGGATGCCAGATATTGTATATTTTACCTTGTTGGAAGCTGTATATGTTTACATTCCTATAAATATTCTCAAGTTTAACTCTTTAGCCACTTTAAACAGGTGACTTGGAAATCGTTTGATCCTTTTGAGAGTAAGATTAACTGCCATGGCGGAACCGGAGTGGATTTTAGTCCAGGGATAGCTTTTCCCACCACTCAAAAAGATGCTTCCGAGTGATCCATCTAGTGCCCTTTGTCCCTCTGGTTAGTAGAAGCATCAATTGCTTTTGTTGTAGGGTGAGCTCAGGGGATTTCCCATTCTGTTTCTTTCTAGGGATTCTTTCCCCAGTCTTGCGTAATGTTTTTACACACTGATCATTTGATCATACTCAGATGAAGACCAGAGAGGAATTCTCTGGAGATCTTGCTCTGTATAATTCTCTTAGATACTGTTTGCCTGTCTTAGTCTCCCTAGATTTCCAAGTTCATCTCCCCAACTTGCATTGACCGTGATACCCTGCCTCATCAGATGCCCCTCCTGTTGCTATGATCTGGACTCTCTTCAAGCAAGTTGGGGGGGGAGGTGTCACAAGACCTACTTCATTTCTTTCCCTTCCTGAGGGATCGCAGTTCTGGGATGCTTGATGTCCAATGTCTGAAAGCTGTTGCTTCTTGTGTTATGTCTGTTTAGCTGTTTTGGGTGGGAAGGTGAATTCAATTTCTCTTCATATAAGTTGCTTTTATGAAATTACTTCTATCTCTTTATCTCCACATTATGCTTTGGTTTTCTAGAAAGAAGTTTGATCTCAGAATGAAATACTTAGTGATACTGTTCTCTGGAGTGTCTTTATAACCTCAGCAGTTGAAAATCCCAGCACAAAGCCTAGATAGTCCTTCACTGGTATTCGGAGTCCGTATGGTGCCCCATAGAGGGCTGAACTCAGAAAACCTCATCTGCTAATTAGACTTCTGCAAAAATTTTCTGCTAAGCACTCCCCCTCCCAAGGTGTCCAGTTAGTAACTGGACTAATGACCAATGATACAAAACAAGCTATCCAAAAATAGGGGGCATTGAACAACGGTTTTATTGTGTTCCCAGACTCTGTGTGTCAGAAATTCAAGCAGGCCACAGCAGGGACATCTTGTCTCTGCTCATGATTTCTGGTGCCTTGGTGGGAATACTCAACAATCAACAACTGGGGCTGGACTGGTCTGTGCCGTCCTCACCCACAAGTCCAGCAGTGCCTCCTCAGTGGGGGCTGGCTTGTGTGTTAGGACTAGATACCCAACTATGTGCTCTCCATACTTCCAAGGCTTTCTCACAATATGTGCTTCTTACAGGTGGCTCAGCCCTTCCAAAACAATGGTGAACTCTAGGTGGGCAGCATATTGTTTCTTCTTAGCAAATACTCTTTTAGAGCAGTTTTAGAATCACAGTAAAACTGAGCAGGAAGCATGGAGAGTGCCCATAGACATCTCCCTATTCTCACCAACGTTTCCCACCAGAGTAGCACATTGTTATGAATGATGTCTTAATTAGCACAGGTTGACTTCCCTCCCTCAGTAATATCCTTTTAAGGTTCCTCTGTCTCATTTCATGGCTTGGTAGCTCATTTCTTTTTAGTGCTGAATAGTGTTCCATTGTCTGGATGAGACATATTTTATTTATTCATTCACCTATTAAAGGATGTATTGGTTGCTTCCAAGTGTTAGTGATGATGAACAAATCAGCTGTAAACATCCATGTACAGCTTTTATGTGCCCATACCTTTTCCGTTGCTGCATCATATGATGAAATCATGCTTACTTTTGTAAGAAAATGCCCAACTGTTGTCCAAAGTAGCTACTCTGGTTTGCATTCCACCAGCAATGAATGAGAATTCCTGTTCATCCACATCCTGGCCAGCAGTATTTTAGATTTTCTGATGAACTATTACATGGAACATCTTTTTACATGCTTAATTGTCATTTTTGTATCTTCTTTGGTGAGCTTGCATTGCTTTTTGTGACACAATCTTGGATGTCACACAGTGTCCTATCTGTATTGAAGCCACCACAAGTCTGCCCATATTTAAAGAGAGGGAACACAGAACCATCCTGGTGAGAAGGTAGCAAGATCACATTGTGGAAGAACAGGTGGGAGCCACATCGGATGCAGATATCTCTGGGAAATGCAATTTACCCTTGTATCTTCAGTGAACAAATGAGGGCTTGGAAAACAGGAGAAGCTAGAGCCAATGTGTAGAGAGCACTGACCATATTGAGAAGAATATCTTGTGAAAACTTGGTTAACATTGTCTGAATTGACAGGTCATCATTGAAGACAGAGCTCACAACCACAGAACTGTGTAACAGACCACTCACCCAACAAGTCTACTCCAGCCTCAGATGACATTTTAAGTCCATTGCAGTAAACGTCATGTCTTGAGATAGTCGTAGAATCTCTGTGAACCTCCGCGGTCTTATTCATAAAAAGTGTACTGTGAACTAGATTCTCTGCAAGATTTCTTCCCACTTTAAAGCTCTATTTTTTAAAGATAAATCAAAGTCACCAAGAAGCACTTTTCTCCATTAGGTAAAGATGAAAACTACCTAGGGGTTAGGGTTACTTAGAAGGTGATAGAGAGAATAACCTGGGTCTTATACTAATTTTGAGGGAAACTGTAGAGAAATAAAACAAATACACCATGTTGCTAAGTGTGGCTTTGAGTCTTGTCATCTTGCCTTAATTCCATGAAGGTCCCCTTCTACAGAGAGCATGGGCCTCATCAGGTCAAGAGAAGTGATCGTTTTTCCAGTCCTGGTTTGCTCAAAGCAGTCCCAAGGATGAACAGTTCCACATATAAACTTTACTCATAGAAAACTGTATTTAAAAGCCCTTGGAAGCCTTATAACCATAAGGTCAAAGTTAAAAAAAAAAAGGGGGAAAGAAATAGGAAAAATCTTAATGACATCATTTCCCTGTGAGGCTCTCACTTCGTGCATAGCTTTACTTTTCTGTCATTTCCACTAACTTTTCAGGTCTAAATGTCAGGTATCAGAATTCAAAGGGAAACACTTTCCCTTTCTTATGTGTGTTTCTGTTCCCTAGAGTCCTAGGCCTAAATTTCAGATTCTATTTTTATCGTCCTTGCAGTGGAGAGTGATGTGGAACATATTGATTGTAGCCTGTTAGGTGTTGAGAAATTTCTTTTACTAAAAGCTTTACATGGCTTGAAAAAGGAGAAAGCTGGGCAAGCCGGGAGACTCAATATCCAGGAAAAGGCCTGTTCTAGGGAAAGCCTGCAGCTGTTCCCTGGAGCCCAGTGTTCTGCCGCTCCCAGCTGTCCTAATAGAGCTGCGGGTGCCCTGGAGCAAGCCCTCTAGTCTCACCTGAGTCTCCCCGAACTTTGCAGGCATTTCGCCATGCCATAGGCTGGTTACTTGTTTTATCCTAACACAAAATAAGGCAGCTTTATCCAACACGCACCCAGTTGCAGGTGGCATGCTATTTTGCAGGCTTTCCTCCTTGTTGTGACCTCAGTTCACATATTGTTTTTTCAGAGAAACCTCTCAGCCCTTTCCAGTCTAGAACAGGTTTCTCTTTGCTATGACTCTTGAGGAATACTTTGAGTTTCTTTAGATAATTTTGATTCTTATTAGCATTATTATTTGATTAATATGACTTTTGCACAGCTGTGGAAAGCTTCAGAAAATGTCCATGCTGATTGGCTAGCTCAGTGCATGCACAGTAGCTGCTCAGAATGTAACTGTCAATGAATGTAGGAATCGAGAATTTCAATTCCTTTCTTTTTCCAGTCTCCATTTCTTAAATCAGAAAACAGAAGCGAAAAAACGTTAAGAAACTTATGTGTGATTTTGTTGTTAATGTGTGGTAGAGCTGGCGATGGATTTGAGATCTGCCCGATAGCCCTCTCCCTGTCATGTGCCAGGCATACTATTTCAGTTGCCTTTAAACCGAATGTCTCTGGTTGGATTTTTTGTTAAAAGCAAGCAACAAATACATCGCTGCTTGCAACATATTAGTCACGCAGAACAAACTGAGAGCTGTTCCATCATGTAGAGGTGGGTCTACTGAATTAAGATGACTTTCAGTTCAAATCACAGTCCATACTTTCTGTAGGACAGTGTATGGGTTTTGATTTCATAAACATCTTATAGTGAAATAATTATGCTCTATTCAGTCTCTTAACAGTAGCACAACAAATGCTCCTAGAAGTTATATTTTTATATTTTGTGTTATTGCATTGTCTAGGAATTCCGGTATTCAGCTGAATACGTGTTATGTTGCCTAAGCATTGACAATAAGAGGAAGCATTTGATTTTTCACTATTAAGTATGAGTTCAGCTTATGTAAGTTTGTTGGTCTTTTAACAGATGTCCATTATTAGATAAGGATGTTTCTTTTCTTTTTTGGTGGAGGACATTGTGTTTTATATTATTAATTTTTTATTCTAATAGTATTAGGTGTATACGAGGTTTTTGGCGATATGACTAGATTATTAAGTGGTGAAGAAGTCTGGACTTCAATTGTATACCATCACTTACACTAGTGCACATTGCACCCTGTAGGTACTTTTTATTCCTCCCTTCTTCCCAGCCTCCTTCTTCTGAGTCTCTAATGTCCATTATACAATTCCATATACTTTTGTAGACCCATAACTTAGCTCTAACTTATAAGTGAGAACATGAGATATTTAATTTTCCATTCCTACGTTGTCTTACTTGGGATAATGGCCTTCAATTCCATTCAATTTTCTACATATACATTAGTTTGTTCCTTTTTATGGATATATAGTATGCCATGGTGTATGTGTGTGTGTGTGTGTGTGTGTGTGTGTGTGTGTGTATACACACACACATCACATTTTCTTTATTCACTGATCAGTTTATGAGCATTTAGACTGATTTCACACCTTTGTAATTGCAAATAGTTCTGCAATAAACATAGTGCAAGTCACTCCTTGTATAATAAGTTTTTTTCCTTTGGGCAGATACCAAGTAGCAGGATTGTTAGTTCAAGGGGTAGATCTACTTTCAGTGCTTTGAGAAATCTCCAAACTCATTTCTGTAGAGGCTGTGCTAATTTACACTCCCAGCAACAATGTATAAGCATTTCCTTTTCTGTGTATCCACACTAACGTCTATTGTTTTTCTTAATTATTTTTTCATGACGGCCATTTTGAAAATGATAAGGACACACCATTGTCCTCCTGGGGATTAATGATGCTGAGCATTTTTTCATGGTTTTTTGGCAATTTTGTCTATTTTCTTTTGAGAGATGTTTGTTCCTGTCATTTGCTCACTTTTTCATGGAGTTATTTAGTAATTTCTTGCTGATTTCTTTGAATTCCTTATAGATTTTGAATATTAGTCAGATGGTCAGTTTGTTAATATTTTCTCCCATTCTGTATCTTACCTCTTTACTCTGTTATTTCTTTAGCTTTTTAAAGTCCCACTTATTTTTGCTTTTATTGCATATACTTTTGGGATCTTATATATAATAATAATTATTATTTTGCTTAAATTGATGTCCAATGCCTTATACCTAGGTTTTCTTTTAGAATTTTTATGGTTTCAGGTCTTACATTTAAGTCTTTAATCCATCTTTTTTTCCCCTTTCATTTTAAAGATGTGGGGTACAATTCAGGGTTAGGTATACAAATGTTCATTATGCAGGTTTTAATCCATCTTAAGTTAATTTTCGTATATAATGAGAAATAGAGATTCTATTTTATGCTTCTGAATGTGGCTATTTAATATTCTTTGCACCGTTGATTGAATAGGATTTTATTTCCTTGGTGTATGTTTTCTTCTGCTTTATCAAAAATTGGTTGGTCATAGGCATTTGGGTTCATTTCTGGTTCTCTATTCTGTTCTACTGGTCCATATGTCTGTTCTTGTACCAGTGTACCATGCTGTTTTGGTTACTACAACCTTGTAGCATAATTTGAGGCAGGTAATGTGATGCCATCTTTGCTTTTTTTGCTTAGATTGTTTGGTTCCATATACGTCAGAATTGTTTTTTCTAATTCTGTAAAAAATTACAGCAGTTTGATAGAAGTTGCACTGAATCTGTAGATTACTTGGGTAATACAATCATTTTGATAACGTTGTTTCTTCCAATCCATGAGCATGGGATTCTTTTGTGACATCTATGATTTCTTTCATCAATGTTTTAAAGTTCTCCTTATAGAAATCTTTCACCTCCTTTGTTAAATATATTTCTAGACTTTTTTTTATTTTTTATTTTTTTTGAGTTTGGAGTCTCACTTTGTCACCCAGGCTAGAGTGCAGTGGAATACTCACAGCCATCATAGCCTCAGCCTGCTGGGCTCAGGTGATCCTTCTGCTTCAGCCTTCCAAGTAGCTGGAACCACAGGCACGTGCTACCACGACCGGCTTTTTTTTTTTTTTAATTTATTTATTGTAGAGACAAGGTCTAGTCAAATTGCCTAGGCTGGTCTCAAACCCCTGGGCTTAGTCTGTTCTTTTGCCTTGGCCTCCCAAAGTGCTGGCTTACAGGCTTGAGCCACTGCACCCAGCCAGCATTTCCTTTTTCTGAGGAAGCTATTGTAAATAGGATTAAACTCTTGATTTGATTCTCACTTTGGCCACTATTGGTGTATAGCATTGCTAATCATTTGTATATGTTGACTTTGTAAACTGAGACTTTACAGAATTAATTTATCAAGTCTAGGAGTCTTTTGGAGGAATCTTTGAGGTTTTCTAGTTGTAAGATGATATCGTTGGCAAAAAAATATTTTTACTTCTTTCTTCCTATTTGGATAGATTTTATTTCTTTATCTTGCCTGATCGCTCTAGCTAGGATTTCCTGCATGGTTTTGAATCCTTGTTTTATTTCAGTTCTGAGGGAGAATGTTTTCAACTTTTCCCCATTCGATATGATGTGGGTTTGTCATGTAGGGCTTTTATTATTTTGAGGTATGTTCTTTCTCTGCCTATTTTGCCATAAAGGGATGTTAGGTTTTATAAATGCTTTTTCTGTATTTATTGAAATGATTGTATAATTTTTGTTGTTAATTCTGTTATGTGATGGATTACATTTATTGACTTGCTATGTTGAAGCATTCTGGTATGAAATCCACTTGAACGTGGTGAGTTACTTTTTGATGTGTTGTTGGAGTCTGCTTGTATTTTGTTGAGAATTTTTGCATCTATGTTCATCAGGGATACTGGTCTGTGGTTTTCTTTTTTATTCTATCTTTTCCTGGCTCTGGTATGATGATGACACTGGCTCCACAGAATGAGTGTGGGGGAGTTCTCTGCTTCTCAGTCTTATGAAATTCTTCCATAGTGTTGATTCCCATTTTTCTTTGAAAGTCTGATACAATTTGACTGCAAATATGTCTTGCTCTTGGCTTTTTTTTTTTTTTTTTTTAGTGGGGGAGGAGAATGAATTTTAAATTACAGGTGCAATCTCACTATTCATTACTGGTTCGTTAAAGGTTTCTATTTCTTCCTGGTTCAAGGTTGGAGGGTTGTATGTTTCCAGGAATTTACCCAATTCCTCTAGATTATATAGTTTCTTTGCATAGAGGTGTTCATAATAATCTTGGATGGTCTTTTGTATTTCTGTAGTATCAGTTGTAATGTCTCCATTTTCATTTCTGATTGAGTTATTTTAAATTTTCTCTCTTAATTTATCTAGCTAGTGGTCTACTCATTTTCTTTATCTTTTTAAGGAACCAAATTATTGTTTCATTGATTTTTTATATTTTTTTGTTTCAATTTTATTTAATTCTGCTCTGGTCTTTGTTATATCTCTTCTTCTGCTAGCTTTGGTTTGATTTTGTCTTATTTTTCTACTTCCTTGATATGTGACATTAATTGTTGATATGTGATTTTTCAGTGTTTTTGATGTCTCAAGTGCTATAAATTTTCCTCTTAACACAGCTTTTGCTGTATCCCAGAGATTTTGATGATTTGTGTAATTGTTGTCATTCATTTTGAGAAATGTTTTAATTCTCATCCTGATTTTGTTGTTGACCCCAAGATTGTACAGGAGCAGCAGATTGTTTTCTATGTATTTGTTTGGATTTGAGAGTTCCCCTTGGAGGTGACTTCTAGTTTTTTGTCACTGTGGTGTGGGAAGATACTTAACATGACTTCTATTTTTTTGGAACTCATTGAGACGTATTTTGTGGCCTATCTTAGAAAATGTTCCAGGTGCTGATGAGAAAAATGTATAATCTATACTTTTGGGATAACATGTTCTGTAGATGTCTACTAGGTCCATTTGTTCTGAAGTCCAATTTAAGTCCAACGTTTTTGAACTTCTGCCTTGAATATCTGTCTATTGCTTTCAATGGAGTGTTAACGTCTTTAATTATTCCTGTATTGCTGTCTGTCTCTTTTCTAGTATATTTTTTGATAAAAATAAACATTCTTCAACATATTATGTGCATACATATTTAAAATTGTTGCATCTTCTTGTTGAATTGATCTCATTTCATTATATAACTATCTTTGTCTCTTTTCACTGCTGTTATTGTAAGGTCTGTTTTATCTGATATATAAAAATAGTTACTCCTGTCTCATTTGGGTTTCCTTTTGTGTGGAATTTTTTTTTCTACCCTTTAATGTTAATTCTATAGAAGTTTTTGTGTGTTAAGTAGGGCTTTTAAAGGCAATAAGTATTTGGATTGTGTATGTATGTGTGTGTGTGTGTGTGTGTGTGTGTGTGTGTGTGTGTGTGTAATTCATCCCACCATTCTATATCTTTTAAGTGGGGTATTTAGGCCATTTACAGTCAAAGTTAATAATGATATGTGGTATACTATTTTAGTCATCTTGTTGATTGCTACCTGGTTGGTTTATTTGCTTCATTGTGTCAGTGTTTTATAAAGCCTGTGAGTTTTATGATTTTCATTGTATTTTTACGAGTACATTGCAACTTTTTTTTTCAAGTTTTAGAACTCCTTTGAGCATTTCTTGTAGAGCTGGTCTAGTGGTGACAAATTCAGTTTTTTCTTGTGTGAGAAAGACTTCATTTTTCTTTCATTTAATGAAACTTAGTTTTGTGGGATACAAAGTTTTCGGTCAGTAGTTATCTGGTTTTAGAAGAGTAAAGATAGGATCCTAATCCCTCTGGCTTAAAATGATTTTGTTGAGAAGTATGCTTTTAGTCTGATAGGCTCAATTTTATAAATTATGTCATGATTTTTTTCTCTGTTCTTATAATTCTTTCCTTCACATTAACTTTAGATAACTTAATAACTTTATACCTTGGGGGAGCTTCCTGCAGTGAATCTTCCAGTAACTCTTTGGGTTTCTGATATCTGAATGTTTTAATATCTTGGAAGACCAGTAAAATTTTCCACAATTATTCTCTCAAATAAGCTTTCCATACCTGTTGCTTTTTTTTTTCCTTCCTCAGGAACACCTATGATTCTTAGATTTGAACATTTTGCATAATCTTACATATTTCTTGGCATCTTTGTTCAGTTTTTAAAATTTTTGTTCATGTATTTTTTTTGTCTAATTGGGTTAATTCAAAAGCCTTGAAGTTCTGAAATTCTTTCTGCTACTTGGTCTATTCTACTGTAAAAACTTTCCACTGAATTTTGTATTTCCCTAAGTAAGTATTTAACTGCCAGAATTTTAGATGTTTTAAAATTAAGGTATCTATGTCTTTGGAGACTTTTTCATTCATGCCCTGAATAGTTTTGTTTTGTTTTGTTTTTTTTTTAGTTACTTTATGTTGATTGTCAACTCTCTCTTGGACCTCACTGAGCAATTTTATAATAATCAACCTTGTGAATTCTTTCTTTGGAATTTCAAGAATTTCATTCTGAGTAGGATCCATTGTGGGAGAATTAGTGTCATCTTGTGTGAAAGTTGCAAAACTGTTTTTCAATATTGCCAGAATTGTTTTCTGGCTCCTTCTCATTTGAGTAAGCTGTTTTTTCTTATTGCTAAATTTATTTTTGATTCAATCTTGGTCATAGAAAATCTTTGCGCACTGGCTTTCTCAGATGCAGGCTGTAATAGTTTTTTGGTGTGTGTGTAGATACACTGTCTCTTGTGGATCTAGAAAGCCAAGAGGATTCACTAAGCTTATTTCATTATCTAGTTCTGTGGTGAACTCTTTCTTTTCAGTATATGTTCTCTGAGTTGAACCACTTAGCCTTCAGGTTGTTAGGAGTCATCCATGGGAACTGTGTGCAGTTAAAGAAAGTGGTTGGATGCAAAAGTCTCAGCCCTGATGGAGGTGGTTGGGGGAGCTCCCGGTGAAATGCACTAAGGTTTTTGCTGAGAAGAGAGAGGGAGCCACTTCAGCTCTGGTACCTGATTTGCCGGATAGTTGTCTGCCTTCTCATTATGCCTCTGACCTGTTGTTCTAGATTTTCACATCAGACACCAGCCTCTGTCCATCTGTAGGCTTGCCAATGATTTTTTACAGAGAGAGAGTGGGATTCCACCCCTTCAGCAAGCCTGAGCCTGAAAGGTCCACCTGGCAGAGAGTGGCAGTTACCCCAGAAGGCTACAGGGAAGGCATCCATAGGGACATTCGCACTGAGCTGTCATGACAGAAGCAAATGTCCGCATCGGTGGGCGAGGGAAGAAGTCTCCTTCCTTCATGAGCATCAAGTGTGTTCAACTGCTGGGGCAGAACCACTGCCTTCCCTCACTGAACTCGGCCTTGTGTCCGCTGAGCAAAATTTCCCTCTGGTGGGTAGTTCTGGGACACAGATAAGTCTGCACTCTCTTAGGCATGCTTTCTCGCTGTGGTACATTTCCCCTTCTCCCGAGAGTGGTGATCCAGGAGGACCCGATAACTGTGAATCCTGCTGGTCTTCTGGGTCTAGCCACCCTATGTGGCTGCCACAGGCCAGGCTTGTGGTGAGGAGTGTCTGCAAGGGATTCAGTGGCATAAAGGTGCGAGGATTGACTCCTGAGGAGGACCGGCCACGAACACCTAGAGGGCCCTCTGGAGAAGTTCTTCCATGCCTCAGACTATGGACTAGTCTGCAAGATATGCTGTGACAATGGTTTTACTCTTAGCTCCTGAGGGAAGGCAATGTTAGGAGGAGGAGGAGTGGGCTGGTGGTGATTTGGCTTTCCAATGACAAGTACAAGTACCAGTTCTGATGCACTGGAAGGAGAATGGCAAAGACTAATGTGCAGAGTAGACCCTATAGGGTCTCCTTGGTTCTGCAGGGCCTGAGGATGGTAGCTCAATTATCAGCTGTGGCAGTGCTATACTGGGTACAGGCACAGGCTTAAGGCCTCCTAAGTGGCCAGGGTGGTGTAGATAGCAGTGTTAATTGTGATCTGGGAACAGATCTTCTCAAGCACTGTATTATTGTGTGGATGTCATTGAGCCGTCCCAGGAAATGGCATTTGCAGGAGACAGCCAGTTGCAGTGGTGGCTGTGGGCTTTCTCCTTGGTGATGTTGCACCAGGGAAGTGCACAGATGACCCAGATGACTGAGGAAGCTTTGGAGACTCCTAAAATTCCCTTGGGTTTTCATGGCAGGTTGAAGTGGGTAGGGAAGCCAGTAGGAGAGGGCCAGGTCAGACAGGTCCGTGCTCCACTGTCCCAGTTGTGTGTGGAAGTGGTGACTTCAGTGGGAATCAGGAGGGGCTCCCCTGGCTACTGGGATCTGTTGCAGGGATGAACAGAGCTGCCTCTGCTGAGGAACAAAGTTCATGTGGGGAGGAGTTGTTGAAGGCAGTGGTCCCACTCGGCTCCCACAGCTTTGATGCAGGCAGTCTGCACTCACAACAAGCCTCCCTTTGCAGTTTGTCCCAGATAGAAGCTGCCGCAGCAGTGGATTTTGCTCTTGGGGCAAAGGAATGCGTCAGGATTTCCATCCTTGGCCTGCAAGCTGACAGCAGAAGGCATCCTGCTGGGGTGAGCTCTGATCTGGAGCTGCTCAGGGCTGGATCGCCTGCCAAGCTCCACGCGGGTTCTGGCTGCAGTGCTGGGTGGTACCTAGGTGGTTTCCCATGCGGGCCTGGAGTCCTGTGAGGCTCAAGGGGTCTTCGAAGTGCAGGGCAGGAGGGCAGAGCTCTGGGGTCCCCTCACACACTCTTTCCCCGCATCTGGGGGCTGCTTGTGGTCTGCACGGGTGACTCAATGCGGAGGCAGTTTCCCCGCTTCCACCACAGGCTTTCTGGTTTTCCATCCCTTTGCCCACTGTGGGCCTCGCCACCTCTCTGGTGGGTCTGTGATGTGGCCCTGGTCTCATCCTGCTGAGAATGCCAGGCTCCCCCACCCCTGTCGTGCTCTGTAAGAGAAGTGCACAGCACCTGCTTCAAGTCAGTCATCTGAATCCTTCACCCTCTTTATTTTCTTTGTTTGCCAGAAGATTTACATGATATGTGGATATTAAATTTTTTATAAGACTCTTTCTGTGTCTATTGAGACAATCCTGTGGTTTTCTTATTTAGTTTGTTAATTTGGTATATCAGTTGGGTTGATTTTTGCATGTTAAATTATCCTTGCATTTCTAAAATAAATGCTATTGGTCGTTATTGATTAAAATTGTTATATATTGTTGAATTCAATTGCCTAAGATTTTATTGTGATCTGGGCATTATTTTTATGAGGGACATTGGTCTTCCTTTTATTTTAATATCTTTGTCTGATATTAACGTTAGGGCAATATTGACCTCGGAAAACAAATTGAGATGTGTTCCCTCTTCTTTCATGTGTGTACGAGGGGGGCCCTCCAAAAACCAGAATTCATTTATAAAAAATTGTGCATTTATTCTTACATGCTTAAACTTCAGTCACTTTCAAAGGACTCTCTGTTTGATGCAATACATGTATTGAGATGCTTTCTCCACTGCTCAAAACAGTTTTCGAACTTGTCAATTTGGGTGCCTTTTAGAGCTTTTGTGTTTTTTTTTGTTTCACCTCTTCCACGTGGGCAAAATGTTTGCATTTGAGGACTTTTTTTATCTGGGGAAACAAAGAAAAGTCATTTAGGGCAAGATCAGGTGCATAGGAAGGGTGGGGCATGGAGGTCAAGCCGTTTTTGGTCAAAAACTGCTGGATATTCAGCATGGTGTGGGCACATGTGCTGGTAAGTCTCCCATCATGAAAGGGCAAGCGTGTTTGGACCTCCAAAAAAAATAACTGAAGCCAAATGCAGCCTCTCACAATGCTAGCTGGCAAACCGATGCTGATGTTCCTAGGACACTTACCTAGTGGGGATGCTTGTTAGAAGGAGTCCAATCTCCAAAAAGATAATTTTGTTTTTCGAAGGATCCTCCTCATATGTAAAACTGGTATTATTTCTTTCTTAAATCTTTGGCAGAATTTGTCAGTGAAGCTCTCCATGCTTGGTATTTTCTTTGTTGGTTATTTGTTTTACATATATAATTGTATAAATTATGTGTTATTATTTAAAATATGGCAGGGTGCAGTGGCTCACGTCTGTAATCCCAGTACTGTGGGAGGCTGAGGCAGAAGGATTGCTTGAACTCAAGAGGTGGAGACCAGCCTAAGCAACATAGTGAGAACTTATGTCTAGAAAAAATTGTAAAGCCAGACATGATGGCATGCCCTTGTAGTCCCAGCTAGTTGGCAGGCTGAGGTAGAAGAACTGACTGAGTCCAAGAGGTTGAGGCTGTGGTCAGCTATGAGCATGCTACTGCACTCCAGCCTGGGCAACAGAGTGAGACCCCAACTTAAAAAAGGAATATATATATATATATATATATATATAATTTTTTATAAGTAAAGAAAAAGTTATATATGATTTACATATATACATACATAATTTTTGAGTGACTTTGAGCAGTTTGAGTCTTTAAGAATTTTGTCCATTTAATATGATTTGTTAAATTGTTTAGATATTCTCTTATTATTTCTATAATATCTATAGCATCTATAGTGACGAACCTTCTTTTATTCCAGGCATCAGCTATCTGCCTCTTCTTTCTTTCCCCTTAGTCAACATGGCTAGAAGTTTATCCATTTCCTTGATAATTAAAAAAAAAAAACTATTGGGCAACCCCTTAGGGTCCCCTCCCACTGTTGGAGCTTTTCTATCCTCTCAATAAATCCTGCCTTCTAAAAACAAAACAAAACAAAAAACAAAAACAAAAAGCTATTTATTTTATTACTTTCCTCTATTATGTCTGTCCTCAAATGCATTACCTTCTATTCTTTTACTTATCATTTCCATTATTCTCATTGCTTTATGTTCAATTTGCTTTTATTTTACTAGTTTAAGGTAGAGACTTTGACAGTTGTTTCAATACCTTTCTTCTTTTCTCATGGATGCATTTAATTCTATGTATTTTTCTCTAAACAAACTTGTATGCATCATGTAATTTTGATTATAGGATTTTAATTTTAACTGACTTAAAAATATTTTTTAAATTTTCTCTTTTGATTTCCTTCTTAGATCATGGTTTATTTAGAAGTGAGTTGTTTAATTTCCAGATATTTAGAGGCTTTTCAGGTATAAGACTGCTACTAGTTTTTAATTTAATTAGTTTAATTATGGTCAACAAATATAGTCTACTTTGGGGAGTGCTGTATGTACTTTTGGTTAAAAAGTGTTGTTGATTAGAATATTCTATAAATGTCAATAAGATTTAGTTGATGGTTTTATTTGATCTTGTATATCCATACTGATTTTTTAAACATTTTCTTGTTCTGTCAAGTGTAGTCTCTGACAAATTTTGTGAATTTGATTATATCTTTCAGTTTGTCAGTTTTTTGCTATTTTCAAAATGCTGTTAAGCATTAAGATATTAGAATTATTATCTTTTTTGAGAATGACACTTTTATTAGTATCCAATATTCCTCACTCTCCATTATATTCCTTGTTCTACAGTCTTTTTGAGATACTAATGCAGTCTATCCAGTATTATTTGCATTAATGTTTTCATATATATTTTCTATCCTTTTACATTTTAAGCTCATGTTTTTATCTGTATAGTGAGTTTATTTTTGTAGACAGCATATGTCTAAATTTTGCTTTGTTATCCAATATGATAAACTGTGGCTTTAAATTGGTATATTTGGACTGGTAACATTCACAAGAGTATTGGTAAGTACTCATAAATATTCACTTACTTTAATTTATTCTGCCCAAGAATCCTTATTTGATTGAGTAGAATCAGTTTTCTGCCTGCTACCGTATTCCTTCTGCCCACAGAACTTCCTTGAACATTTTCAATACTCCAGGTTGAACTGTATCCCCTGAAGAGCTATGTTTAAGTCCTGATGGCTTCTGTGAGTGTGATCTTACTTGGATATACAGTCTTTGCAGATATTATCAAGTTGAGATGAGGTCACTGGTGTGGGCTCTAATTCACTATAACTTTTGCCCTTAAAAGAAGAGGAAAAGAAACCCAGAGACAGATGCAGGTGAGGAGGTTATGTGAAGGTAGAGGCAGAGAGTGTGTTTCTCAGACAAGGAATGACAGATGTTGTGTGCAGTATCAAAAGCTAGGAGGAAGACATGGAATAGATACTTTCTCAGTAGAAAGGCTTGGTTTCAATCTGAAACTACGAGAGAATAAATTTTTGTCCTAAGCCAAGCAGTTCATAATACTTTGCAGTGACATCCCTTGGAAACTAACACATTCAGCTATGTTGGAAATGTTTATCTCAGATTTTGTTTATCTGAGAAAGTCTTTAATCTTCCTCCTCCAGTTTTTAAAAATTAACAGATTTTATTTTTCAGAGGAAGTTTAAGTTCACAGCAAAATTGAGTGGGAAGTACAGAAAGTGCCACATAGCCACCCTTACCCTTACATATCCTCTTCCACAATTAATATCTCACATCGATGTGGTACATTTATAATAACCAATGAAGTAACATAGGCACATAATTATCAACCAAAGTCCTTAGTTTACTTTAGGGTTTGCTCTTGCTGTTGTACCTTCTGTGGGTTTTGACAAATCATAATGACATATGTCCACTGTTATAGTATCATACCAAGTAGCTTTTCTGCCTTAAACATCCTCTGTGCTCTGTTACCTTAACTTTTCTGGTCATCACTGATCTTTTTACTGTCTTCATAGTTTAAGTTGTGTAGAATGCCATATTTATTGGAATCATACACAGTTTGTAGCCCTACGATTGGTTTCTTTCATTTAACAACGTACATTTAATCTTCCTCTAGGTTTTTCCATGGTTTTATGACTCATTTATGATAATAAAAAATATTCCACTTTCCGGGTGTACCACTATTTATCCATTCACCTACCAAATGACATCTTGGTTACTTCCAAGTTTTGACAATTTTAATAAGCTAATATAAGCATTCATATGCAGGCTTTTGTGTGGATATAATTTTTAATTCTTCCTCATTTTTGAAAAATACTTTTTTTCAAGTGTAATATTCTTTGTTAAAATTTTCCACTATATTTTAATCTCACTCATATGTTTCTCTGTAATAAATATTTTCTTCTCTTGCTGCCTTCATGATTTTCTTTGTCTTTTCTTCTCAGCAATTTGAATAACATATGCTAACATGTATATGTATGTGGATGTATGGGTGTGCACACGTGAGTGTCTGTTTGGTATCTATCCTAGTTAGTTAGTTGAGCTGCTTGGATCTGTGGTTTAATGTCTTATTTATTTCACAATGTTCTCAGCCATTATTTACTCAAATATTTCTTTTGTATTGTTTTCTTATCTTTTTATTCTGCAATTGAAATTATACATTTGCTTGCATTTTGTATTACCATGCATTCCTTGTTTTTCTCATCTTTTTTCTCTTTGTGTTTCTTCTGAGCAACTTGTATCAACTTAACTTTGTGCTCATCGATTCTTTCCTCCATAGTCCCTCAGTCTGCAAGTGGCCTCCTCATTCTGCGCTACTCCTAACCAGCTGACCTCCTAGCGGCAAGGCTGAGCACTGCATATATTCTTCTCTGCCTTTCGTTGCACTGTCTTACATGCAGCAGGTTTTCTCCAGTGCCTCAGGGGCAAAAGGGTTTGTTGCCCTTTATCTAGCAACTTGCGGTTTTCTTTCTCCCCATAAGTGTGAAGCGATAATAATCCAGTTAACATCGTGTACTTCTGCAGCAGAGTCTGCCACCCCCATCTGTCTACACAATGGCGGGTGCTCTCTTAGTACTCTTGCCTGACTTTGAGTGTGTGTGCATCTGTGTGTGCATGTGTGTGTGTGTGTACATCCAATGGGTGTGTGGAGAAAAGCCTTCTTGTGAAATTGATATTCCCTCGTGCCAACAGCCTCCAGGAATTCTCTACTCTTTTGTTAGCCCACAGTCATATTTGCACTTTTTTGTCAGTTTCAGATCACTTCTTCTAGCCAAGGTGTACTAGAACTTAAATATGATCTCTTTGGGAAGAGACCATCCTTCCTTAGATTTGAGGTTAAGTGATTACCCTGTGTCTCAGTCCATTTTGGTATTGCTATAGCAGAATACCTGAGGATGGGTCATTTACAAAGAAAGGAGGTTTATTTAACCCATGGCCAGGCTGGAAAGCACAGGAAGCATGGCTCTGGCATCTGCTCAGCTTCTGGTGAGGGTTTTTCATGCTGCCACAACACGGCAGAGAAGCTCAAAGGGAAAGTGAACCTGTGAGGAGAGGGAGAACCTGAGGGGTTTCCAGGGTTGCGACAACCCACTCTCATGGAAACTAAGTCTTGCCAGAGAGAGGACCCACTCACTACCACAAAAACAGCACCAAATCAATCATGAGCCATCTGCCCTCATGACTCAAATATCTTCTGCTAGACCCCATCTCCTAACATCACCATATTGGGAATCAAAGTTCAACGAGTTTTGGTGGGGACAAACACCGTACTCAAAGCACATCACCCTGTGACCTCAGCTTTTTCATATGTTCCAGAAATGCTAATTTGTAGATTTAATGACATATTTTTGCTGCTGTTGTTGGGGACCGTGGTCCTCTATCTGTTTTTCTCCTTCTTAAGCAGAAACGTCCATGTATTGTTCAAACTTTCATGTATTGAATATCTATTATATATAAAAAAAAACCAGAATCAAAATAATATAAATAAAAATAAACTCTAATGACACTTCTGTGATTATTAATATGGTGGTATATTCCTATAACACATTTTTTAAAGGAAAGTTAGAAAGACAAGATAAATAAAGATTTTTAAATTTTTGTACTTTCTGATTTCTGAATTTTACCAAGTGCTTTCTTTTGCAGGGCTTACATTTTGTTGTGGTTTTTCAGTCATTATTGTTGACATTGTATTAATTTGTTTTATTCTTTCTTATTTAGTAATAAAACTTCAAATCTTTTTCATAGTTATGGCAATATTCAGTAAGTCTTGATGTTTAGTGTTGTGATCTTTCCAAATAAAGGTTTATTGCCTTATAGGGATACTACAGTGGTTAATGTCTATAAATGAGGATAAATAGTATTTTATTTGAAATGTAAGTCAAACTTTTCGTACATGTGTCCTGGAAAAGTATTTCATGGCCATTTATATGTTCTCAAAGGGATTGGAGAATACCACAAAGGCACTGTCTTAAGAACACCTCTATTTCAAATTGTACTCTTAAATGTTATTTTTGTTCATTCTATAAATAACAGGTCTTAATTTTTTAAAAATTAAGTCTTCTACAGAAAAAAAATCTACATCTGCCTGTAAAGTTATCCCCCTGAAATATAGATAGATCATACTTGTTGCTATTACTATATATCTGAATACGACCAGAGTCCCTTTTATTGTTTTCAGGGTGATTGTCGATCGGGATAAATTTTTGTTACCTGGTTTTTCTTTTTCATTCAGGGGACCCAGGATGATAACACAGCACGTGAATCAATACCCCCTCCAGTAAGAGACTCTTGGCCCTGGGCATCTTTTTACTGTTTCGTGTGATTACCTACCGACTGGCTTTATTTACCCAGTTGTTTTTCTTGGCCTGGCCCCCCTCATAGTGCTCTGGCTCTATTGAAATATATATCTGGTTTACTCTTTCTCTCTTGGGGAAGAGTCTCTTTACCCCTTAGAGAACCATTGCCAGGGGAAGCCCAGTTCTCTTCATGTGTGGCTATTGATGCTTTGGGGCCTATTTAATGAAGCTAGATATTGATGTTGAGACAGAGGGCTACAAAAATGGACAGAGTTAAAGAGGAATGACACCTTCTCTACAGCAGCACACAATCAGTTCTGCTATGATTTGAATGATGGTGTTCCTGCTAAAATTTGTGCTGAAACGTAACCCCTAATGCAACAGTATTAAGAGGTATGGTCTTTGGGTGGTGACTATGTCCTAAGGGCTCCACCTTCCTGAATGACATTCATGCTGTATGAAAGGGCTCAAGATTGGGAGTGCTTTCTCACCCTTGGCCCCTTACACCGTGTGAGGACACAGTGCTCCTACCCTCAGGAGGATGCAACAAGGCACCATCTTAGAAGCAGAGAGCCATTCTTGCCAGACACCAGTCTGGCCAGCACCTTGATCTTCCCGAACCACGAGAGACTCATTTTTATTGTCTCTAAATCACCCAGTCTGTGATATTTTGTTATAGCAGTACCAACAGACAAAGGCAGCTTCTTTTCTTTCCCCTTCGGCATTACAGTGTTCAAGTGGAGCTCTCATTAAAGCTACCCTATGTACGCCTTGTAACAACAAAATCCTATCTTATTGTTTTTTATTGCTCTATTGCCCCTCAGGTGGCTGGTAAACTGCTGCTTACCTTTTAAAATGCAAATTAGATATTCTCATACCTCTGTCCCGAGAGCCTTAAAATAAAATCCAGAGGCTTGACCTATATGATCACACCCTAGAACACCTTCTTGACCTCATTACCTTCCAAATGTCCCCTTGCTTTCTGTTCCCAGATAGTTTGGCTTCTGACATTCACTAGGAATACCAAGGAAAGGCTTTAGATTTTCTTTCTCCTTTCTTTCTGCCCACCCCCTAGATCATCCATTCAGATACCTCCCTTTCTGTTTTTAGGTTTCTGCCTAAATGCCCCTGCTCAAATGTCTCTTATTCCCTTTTTGCCCGACCCTACTCTCTTTGCAGTATTTTTCTTTCTAGAACTTAGTGCTACCTTGCTTTCTATCGCCTTTCTCTTCCCTCTAGAATTTAAGTTGTAAGAGAGGAGAGACTGTGTTTTAGTCACTGCCATATCCTGGGAACCTAATATAGAAGTGGAAGCACTCATTAAGTATGTATTGGATAGAGCTGCCGCCACAGTGTCTGCTGCGAGTTGGCAAGCCTGTGCCCCGGCTGCTGGGAGCTGACAGCTTCATGCCAGTCATACCTTGAGGCCTTCTGTGAAGTCTATAAGAATTCTGATGATGTCACAGCAGAAGTTATGTGTTCTACTCTTGAGTTCGACAGGCTGCTTTCATCATCACTCTGAGCTCCTGGCATTGATGGAGCCGGGAAGACTGGGAGACCCTCTACTCCATCTTTGGGAGGCACTACCATGAGGGACTTTGCAAGTTGGCTACAGCCGAAGTCTTTGGCCAGATGAAGAGAGTGGTGGTGTGGTGTGCAAGCCTCTTTGTTTGAAGCTGTAGGCGTCAACCGGGAAAAGACATTGAAGGATGTGTTTTAGGAGCCTGGGGAGTGGGGGGTGGGGTGGAATTGGGGAGCTGATTCCAAGATGGTGATGGAGGTGGTCGGAGAGCGTCTCCACACACATGAGAGGGTGCAGAGGCAAGTGTGCATGCAGTGGTGTCGGCAAGTGGGTGTGCAAATGCCTGAATGAGAGGAGACAGGGGAGCCAACAGACTGAGCCCTCTCGCTTGGGTGACTGCCCTGCCTGGCAGCTGGGATCCCAGCGCACTCCATGGCCCAGAGGCAGGCACCATCTCTGCAGTACTGGCGGGGGTGGGGGACAGGGACAGAGGAGAGGAATTCAATGACTGCAGACCACCCGCTGCTGACACCGCCTGCCCCTGCAGCCTTCGGGCCAGACGGACGCTGGCGGCAGGAGCTGTGAAAAAAAATATACCAGAGCGACCTGCCCCAAGTCCCAGACGAGGAGACCTAGGCGCCCCGTCCCCCAACGGAAGCACTTGCAGGCTGCCGCTGCAACCAAGAACCCAGCCCCAGATCACAGTGGATGAGAGGTGGTGAGCTGTAAAGCGACCAGCACCCTTTCCCCAGTGATTCGGGAGACTTGTGATTCAGCTGGACAACGTCCTGAACAGCACACTTGAGAGAGCTGAACGTGGGTGGATCAGCCGGGGACACTTCGCAGCCTTCGCCCAACCGCAGGGGGGAAACAGGGGGACAGATGTGGAAGTCTGAAGCCCCTTCCCTCTGAAACCCCTCTCTTCTGTCCTGAGCTAAGAGAAGCAGTGCTTGGGTCATGCCTGCAAAGAAAAGTTCCAACAGCCAATAGAGAACCTGCAGTGACCATCCTGCAGTCGCAGATCCCATCACAAGAGAGACCCTCCCAACAGCCCCCACTCAAAGAGACATACAAAAACTGAGGACTCTTTATCACCTTTTTGTTATTATTTTGTTTTGGGGGGGGGCATTGGTTTTCTTATCTCATTTGGTCGCTTTGTTTGTTGGTTGGTTTTCTCTCTTCTTTCCTTCTTATATTTCTCTTTCTTTGTTATTTCTCTGTTTTTATTTTTTTTCTTATTCTATTTTACTTTACTCTTTTTCTGTCTTTCTCTTCCTTTTTCTTTTTTTTCACTGTAAGATCATATTGCACAGAGACAGAGAGCAAGTCCCAGCTGGCCCATTCACCAAATAGCAAATATTATGACCCGACAATAGGTTCAGAATCCTTGCAGCCCTATCACCCCCTAGTAAGTGCTCAAACTGTAAAGAGACAGCACAATACCCCACCCCCAGCCCTACTACATAACTGAACAAACCTGGAACCCCAGCTCAAGGAAGGACAAAAGATGGAGGAAATATCAGAAGTGATTGCTTCTTCCTTTTTCACTGAGCAACAGAAAGAGAAAGATCAGAGCACTGTTACAAATGAAGAAAAGTCAGTGAAAAACTGCTATTAATCATCAGAGTCCCAGCAAAGAGTCAGTGCTAGAAAGAACAGCTACTGGGGCATCAACAATAGCTATCATACAGAATGACAGTACCCAGAAGGACTTATGGAGATCAGAAAATCGTTGAATAGAATGAATAAAGTTCAAGAAATGCAAGGGTTAAAACTAAATGAAACCGCAACAGAACTGACAGATTCAAGAAAGCATACTTAGAAATAACAGAAATAAGGAACTCCATCCAAAAAATAAATAACAAACTGACATGCATGGAAAACAGAACTGACAAAGCAGAAGAAAGAATCTCAGAGCTTGAAGACAAAAATATGGAATTAATCTATTAAAAACATAAGAAAAAAACTTAAGAAGTAAGAAAAAACTCTCCAAGAGAGGTGAAATTGTATCAAAAAACCAAACCTATATCTGTTTGCAATACCTGAAATAGAGAAACAGAAAACAACTCTGAACAAATATTCCTTGAGGTGATTCAAGAAAACTGCCCTCACTGGTCAAAGAGACTATACAAGAACTAGGAATCCAGAGAACCCTTGCAAGACATGAGAAGACCAACCACTAGACACATACCAATTTGGCTGCACAAAGTAGGTATAAAATAAAAAGTCCTAAAGGCAGCAAGAGAAAACGGTCACACTACTTACTGGGGAAGAACAATCAGAATCGCTGCAGATTTATCTCCAGAAACACTACAGGCCAGAAGAAATTGGATCCCAATATTTAATATTCTCAAAGATAAACAATTTTAACCAAGAATTTCCGACCCAGTCGAGCTAAGCTTTATCAGCAACAGAGAATTAAAACCCTTCCCAGACATCCAATCCCTAAGAGAATATGTAGCTTTGAGACCAGCTCTACAAGAGATGCTTAAAAAGGTGCTGTGTACAGAAGAAAAAGGAACAAAAGAAAGACCACATACTTCTCAAGGTCATAAACATACCCAGAAGCAGCAGAACATACAGCATACCCGTAAAAATGAAAACATACAGAATATGAACACAAAATCTAAATGAAAACAAAACAACCTTATAAAAGCATTATGTCAGGGAAAACCTCTCACATTTCAATAATCAACCTGAATGTGAATGGACTAAATGCATCACCGAAAAGACATAGAATGGAAAACTGGATAAAAAAACACATGACTCAATAACGTGCTGCCTCCAGGAAACTCATCTCACCACAAAGGATGCCCATAGACTCAAAATTGGAGAATGGAAAACAAATTTTCAGGCAAATGGATCACAAAAAAAGGCAAGAGCAACAATATTATTATTAGACAAAACAATCTTTAAGCTATCAAAAATTTAAGAGGATAGAAAAGGCTGCTACAAAATAAAATGTTTGATCCATCAACAAGAAATACCCATCCTAAACATATATGCACCCAACACAGGAGCACCAGTTTCTCTAAAACAGCTACTAAGTAAACTAAAAAAAAAAAAAAAAAAGGATAGTGACTCTAACACTATCATAACTGGGACTTAAACACCTCACTAACAACCCTAGATAGATCATTGAGGCAAAAAAATCAACAAAGAGATATGGAACCTCAACTTGACAGTTAACCAAATGGACTTAGTAGATACCTACAGAACACTCCACCCAACAACCACAGAATATACATTCTATTCATCACCACACGGAACATTCTCCAAGATCAACCCCATCCTCAGCTATAAATCAAGCATGAATACATTTCACAAGATTGAAGTGCTGCCATGCATCTTCTCAGACCACAGTGGAATAAAAAATATCCCCACTAACAAAATTCCCTCAAAATCTACAAAGACATGGATACCAAACATCATGAGGTTGAGCAATTCCTGGATCAACACAGAAATTCAAAGATTCCTGGAAACAATGAAAACAAAGAAATATCTCACCAAAACTTCTGTGATGCCATGAAAACATTACTAAGAGGGGAATTTATATCTCTATGAACACTCATAAAGAAAATAAAAAGAGAACAAGTTGACAGCCTAACAAACCACCTAAGGGAGCTGGAAAGGCAAGACCACCAAAACCATAACTTTAGCACAAGAATCCAGATCACCAAAGTAAAAACTGAAATACAGGACATAGAGGACAAAAACACCATAGAAAAAAATCAATGAAATAAAAAGCTGGTTATTTGAAAGGATGAACCAGATTGCTGAATGCCTAGCCAGAGTGACCAAGAAACAGATATTAAAGGCCCAAATAAACACAATCAGAAATGCAAAAGATCAAGTCACAACTGATCCTGAAGAAATATAAATGTTTATCAGTGGTAACTATGCACATCTGTATAGAAACAAACTTGATAACCTTAATGAAATAGAGGGCTTTCTAACATCACACAACTTTTCAAGGTTAAAACAAGAAAAAATTGGGATTCTAACATTTCTGGAAGTTGACTCTATTATAAGAAAACTACCTACAAAAACAAAACAAAACAAAACCGTGAACCCAGATGGATTTCCAGCAGAATTCTAGAAAACATACAGGAGGAGCTGATACCAATCTTATTCAAAGTATTCAAGACAATGAAGAAAGACAGAACTCTCTTCAAATAATCTTGTAAAGCTAACATCACACTAATAATCAATCCAGGTAAAGATATAATAAAGAAAGAGAACTACAGGCCGATATCCCTGATAAATATAGATGCAAAAATTCTCAGCAAGATTCTAGCAAATTGGATCCAACAACACATCGTGAATGTCATCCACCAGACCACCTAGGCTTCACTCCAGTATGCAACATCTATAAGACTATAAGTATTAAATATATTAACATGTAAAAACAGGAACCATATGATTGGATCATTAGCTGAAGAAAAAGCTTTCAATAAAATCCAGGATCCTCTCTTGGTAGAAACCCTCGAACACTTAAACATAGAGGGAATATACCTCAAAATAATAAGAGCCATCTATGATAAACCCACAGTAAACATATTGCTAAACTGACAGAAACCTAGGCTTTTCCCCTGAAAACTAGAATAAGACAAGGTTGTCCACTCTTACTCCTGTTCAACATAGTGTGAGAGGTCCTATGTAAAGCAATCAGACAAGAGAAGGAAACCAAGGGTATCCAAATAGGGAAAGAAGAAGTCATGTTATTCCTCTCTGCTGACAATATGATCTTTTACCTTGAAAACCCAAGAGAATCTGTCAAAAACCTTCTTGCACTGATAAAGAAGTTTGGCAAAGTCTCAGGGTACAAAATAAACATGCAAAAGAGAGTAATATTTTTATATACCACCAACAGCCAGGCAGAGAACCAAATAAAAAGTACATTCCCATTCACAAAACAAACAAAAGCACATTCCCATCCACAAAACAAACAAAACAACAACAACAACAACAAAAATACAACAAAAATGAAAGACTTCACATCTTACTAACCAGAGAACTGAAAGATCTTTACAACAAAAACTACAAAACACTGCTCAGAGAAGTCAAAGATAACACAAGCAAATGGAAAAACATTCCATGCTCATGAATTGGAAGAATCAACATTGTTGAGATGTCCATCCTACCAACGGCAACCTACAGATTCAGTGCAATACCATAGGATGCCCACTCTCACCCCTCCTGTTCAACATGGTATTAGAAGTCCTAAAGGGCAATCAGACAAGAGAAGAAATTCAGAGGTATCCACATAGGAAAAGAGGAAGTTAAGTTATCCCTCTTTGCAGACAACATGATTCTATATCTCGAAAACCCAAGAGAATCTGTCAAACACATCCTTGCACTGAAAAAGGACTTTGGCAAAGTCACAGCGTATAAAAAAATGTTCAAAAGACAGTCACATTTCTATACACCAACAATAAAGAAACAGAAACCCAAATAAAAAGCACAATCCCATTCACAATAGCCACCCCCCAAAAATGAAATACTTTGGCATCTTCCTAATCCAGAGATGTGAAAGACCTTTACAATGAAACCTATAAAAGACTGCTCAAAGAAGTCAAAGATGACACAAACAAATGGAAAAATATTCCATGCTCATGGATTGGAAGAATCATTGTTAAGATGTCCATCCTACCCAAGACAATCTACAGATTTAATGCAATAACCATTAAATTACCAGAAGTATTCTTCTCAAACCTGGAAATGACAATACAGGAATTTATATGAAAACATAAACAACCACAAATAGCCAAAACAATCCCCAGCAAACAAACAAACAAAAACCAATAAAGCAGGTGGCATCACACACCCAGATTTTAAACTCTGTTATAAAGTTACAATAATCAAAACAGCCTGGCATTTGTACAAGAACATGCATATAGGCCAATGGTACAGGATAGAGATTCCAGAAGCAAAACCCCAATTTCTCAACCAACTTATCTTCGACAAAGCCTCCACCTTCAACCACTAGGGAGAGGAGAACTAATTCAGTAAATGGTGCTGGGAAACTGGCTGACCACGTGCAGAAGATTAAAATAAGAACCCTACCAATCACCATACACAAGAATCAACTCTAAGTGGATCAAAGACCTAAACATAAAACCTCAAACTATAAGAACCTTAGAAAATGCAGAAGACACCCTTATGGAAATTGGAACTGGTAACCAATTCCTGATCCAAACCCCAAATACCCATGCCATAAGAGATAAGATAGACAAGCAGGACCTCATTAAACTGACAAGCTTCTGCAAAGCCAAAGAAACCCTCAAGAGAGTAGGGAGACAGTCCACAGAATGGGAAAAAAATATTTGCCAACTGTATATCTGACAAAGGCCTAACATCTAGGATCCATAAGGAAATCAAACATGCAGCAAAGAAAAAAACAGGTAGTGGGCCAAAGATATGAATAGATACTTCTCAAAAGAAGACATAAGAGCAATCAACAGACAAATGAAAACATGCTCAGCTTTACTAGTCATCAAAGAAATGCAAACTAAAACCACATGGAGATATCACCTAACTCCAGTCTGGATGGGCATCATCAATAACTCAAAAAACAGTAGATGATGGAGAGAATGCAGCGAAAAGGGAATACTTCTACACAGTTGGTGGGAGTGTCAACTAGTACAGCCTCTGTGGAAAACAGTGTGGCAATTCCTAAAAGATTTGAAAATCAACTTTCCACACACCCCTGCAATCCCCCTACTGGGTATATACCTGGAGGAATTTAAATCACTGTATGAAAAAGATATCTACACACACATGTTTATTGTAGCATTATTTACAATAGCAAAAATATGGAACCAACCATGCTGCCCATCAAAAGAGGACTGGATAATAAAATATGGTACATATACACTATGGAATATTACATAGTCATAAAGAAGGAAAAATTATGAATTTTGCAGCAACTTGGATGGACTTAGAGGCTATAATACGGAGTGATCTATCACAGAAACAAAGAACTGAGTTTCACATGTTCTCACTCATCAGCAGACCTTGAACAACTATTATGATACTATAAGAAAGGGATTGACGTAATGGGAAACTGCCTGAGGAGGAGGGTGGCACACTTCATCAACAAAGTTATCTGCATATTGAACATTTGTATACCTAGCCCTATTTAAAATTAGAAATAAAAAATTAACATCATTCTTCTCAGACCTGAAACAACAATACAGGAATTCATATGAAAACATAAATGACCATGAATAGCCAAAACAATCCTTAGCCAAAGAAACAACACAGGAGGTATCACCTTTGCAGACTTTATACTTTACTATAAGGCTACAACAATCAAAGCAGCCTGGTACTGGTCCAAGAACAGCCATATAGACCAATGGAACAGGATTGAGATCCCAGAAGCAAAACTTCAATTTCTCAACCAATGCATCTTCAACAAAGTCTTCAAAACAATCACTGGGTAGTGGAGAACCTATTCAGCAAATAGTGCTGGGAAAACTGACTGATCATATTCAGAAGATTGAAACAGGACCCCTACCTATCATCATTCGGAAAGATCAACTCCAAATGGATCAAAGGTCTAAGGGTAAAACCCCCAAACTTTAAGAATCTTAGAAAATGCAGTAGAAACCCTTATGGAGATTGGAATAGGCAACCAATTCCTGATCAAAACCCCAGAAGCCCATGCCATAAGAGATAAGATAGACTAGTGGGACCTCCTCAAACTGAAAAGCTTTTGCAAAGCCAAAGAAATCACCAAGAGAGTGGGGAGACAGCACACAGACTGGGAAAATATATTTGCCAATTTTTTATATGACAAGAGCCTAACATCCAGGATCTACAAGAGTCTCAAACATGCTGAAAAAAAAAGAACAACAAAAAATAGCCCCATGAAAAAGTGAGCAAAAGTTATGAATAGACACTACTCAAAAGAAGACATATGAACATCCAGTAGGCACATGAAAAAATGCTCAGGCTCACTAATCACCAGAGAAATGCAAATCAAAATCACATTGAGATACCACCAAACTTCAGTAAGAATGGCCATCATGAATAAAACAAACAACAATAGACACTGGCAAGTATGCATAGAAAAGGGAATGCTTCTACACTGCTGGTGGGAATACAAACTATGGAAAAGAGTGGGGTGATTCCCAAAAGAATTAGAAATTGACCTTCCATAAAATCCAGCAATTCCACTTCTGGGAGTATACGCAGAGGAGCTTAAATTACTTTACAAAAATGATACCTGCACACGCATGTTTGTTGCAGCTCTCTTCACAATAGCAAAAACATGAAACCAACTGTGCTGCCATCGAAACTGGACTGGATAGATGTGGTACATATAAGAGATGGAATATTATGCAGCCATAAAGAAGAACAAAATTATGGGCTTCACAGCAACTTGTAAAGATCTAGAGTCTATAATACTTGGTGATTTATCTCAGAAACAAAGAACAGAGTACCAATGTTCTCACTCATAAACAAACTCTGAACATTTATCATAATACTTTAAGAAAGGGATTGGCAGTAGCTGGAAACTACTGATGGGGGTGGGGGGCACATAACATTAATAAGGGTACCTGATCTCAAACCAAGCAAAGTGGGGACCATGAGGGATGCAAATTTTATCTGTACAATGACTGCTTGTATATCTAATCCTGAATTGTATCCCACCTCTTTAAAATAAAATTAAAAAATTTGGATGAGTTGGTCAATAAATGGATAAATGACAGAAAAAGATTTGTAATGTATCAGGTTGGTTGCAGATCAGAGAGATGCTTTCGGTTTGGTTGACTGTTCCCTAGGCAGCCTTGCATGCCCAGCTAAACACTTACCTACAGCAGTGAGTGAGAGTTTGTGTGGGTTAGATCCTTTCCAACTCAAGGTACACCCTTTCTTGCCAGCTCTGCACTTCTAACTCTGCTGAACTGAGGTTGTCCTGCCTAGATCTCTTTTGTTCACTCCTTGAAATAAACCTGTGCTTCATCTGGATGATAAAATCTGAGTTGACTCTTTGCTTTTGTTCTGCATTCTTTTTGCTCTTGTACTTCGAAGAAAGTATGATGAATGTATTTTTCTGATTTCCACTGTCACTGAAGGTGTTTTTCATCTCTATTATTTTCTGAGAACAGAAGTTTGAATGTTCAAGGAAGTGTTTCCATTATTCCCCCAAATTTGGCTATGTCATTGTGGTAGGCAAAGTGGCAGTCCCCTGAAGATCCTCAGAACCTATGACCATGTTACTTTATATGGCAACTATGATTTTTTAGATGTGATTAAGGATCTTGAAGTAGGGAGATTATCCTAGATTATCTGGTGGGCCCTGTGCCATCACAACGGCCTTCACGATTAAAAGAAGGCAGCAGAAGGCATAGAAGTAGATGTGTCAACAGAAGCAGAAATCAAGGTGATATGGGAAAGGGATCATAAGCCAACAAATGTGGGTAGCCTCTAGAAATGGAAAAAAAAGCAAGGGTAATTATTTTCTCCTAGACTGTCCAGAGGAAATGCATTTCTTGATTTCAGCCCAGTGGAACTCATTTCAGTTTTCAGATTTTGGTCTTCAAGAACTGTAGATAATAAATTTGCGTTGCATTTAACCATTAAGTGTGAAGTAACTTGTTACAACAGCAATAAGAACCCAAAGCAGTCATTTATAATCGTGTAAATGATAACAGAATATTAACAAAAACAAACTTTTAAGCGCTTCTTTTGGAAAGGAAAGGAAACTAAGTGTGTGTCACAGTGTTTGTACCCTGTTTTTCTGTCAGGCTGAGATCCCTCCACCACACTTTGTTGTCTTTACCCAAGATTTTTCCAGTCTGCCTTTTGGAAATGCTTATATCCAAAAGTTAAAAGATTGTGTTTACTGAGTTCCTATTCACTAATTTGGGTGATACAGTGAAGAAGCCCAGGGTCCATAGAATCAATGTAGAATATCAGCAAAATACGTGAATATTTCTGTTAGCATATTTCATCTCCCAGATTAAGATACTCTTGATTTTTAACTTGCAGTTAAATTGAGCCCAGATTTGGTTTACTTCTTTTGCCTTTGGAGTTCAGACTTCTGACCAGCTCACTGATGACCTCAGTGGTGGACATCTCATTGAATCAACCTGTAAAATCACCTTGCCACATCACTGTTCACATTTTTAATCATTTTGCTTTGTTCTGGGATAAATGGCAAACTTAAAGCAGCTTTAAAAGCTCGTGTGATCTAGGTTGGCAGCCTCGTCTGCTCCACTTTTTCTGTGGCTTTGATGCCCCAACTACACAGACCCTCTTTCTTTACCTCAAATGTGTTAAGGTATCTCTCAATTCAGGGCCTTTGCTTGCACAATTTTCTCTGCCCAGAATATCTCTCCCTCATTCTTTTTCCTGGTTTACTCCTTAATACTTCAATCTTCGGAGGGAAACCTTCCATTATTATTCAAACTACATTAAGCCCTCAAGTTGTATTGTTTTTTCTTCCATATCCTTCCATTGAGGCACCCATCCCAGTTGCTAATAATTAAAACTTCGATTTTACTGCTTGCCTCTTCCGTCTGTTAAAGACGGGTACCTTGTCTGTCTTTGTTTCTTATTTGCAGCCATTAGCAGAAGACCTGGCATCTGGAAGCATTCAAATAATGCAGATGATGCATTCTATTTTGTGTATCCCTTGCCACTGAAACTGGAAGTTGCCAGGAGCACAATCTAAATTATGACACAACTAAAAGATAGTGCTTTACAAAATTTCTTTTCATCTCAAAGTCTCACATTTTTCTGTTAATGATTTCATTATGATATCCTATTATGTCAAACACTAAGCAGTGTTCTCTTTTTGTAATTATAAATGGAAATGACAGAAGAAAATTGAAATAGAGGTTAAAAAAAATCCTTGAAAGAGTGATAGGGAATAGTACAGCTCATGCAGACATAAAGTATTTTAAGTCATTATTTTCTCCAATAGTAATTATTTCCGTTTCTATATTTACATTATTAATAAATACATTTTTGCCCACATATATATGAATATTCTACATATGATAAATCTTTTTTTCTATAATGGGCTGAAGTGAGCACATCTATTAATTCCCCCATTAGGTAATTTTGTCATTAAGTGATTAACTTTTCTGTCTTCTGCTGTATTACCTTACATATGCCTTATATTTTCCCTATACCAAAAAGATGGTCTCACACAGTACATTTTTTTCCCATTACACTTTTGCTTTCTAAAACTGTGTTAAACATTGGGAACTAAGTTGAAAAACTCTTAATATTAGCTAATTTTAATGTCAAATCAAATTGAAATAGATTCTGATTTTTGTTGTACTAAGAGGAAATCTCAAAGGCTATCATTTACAAGAAACCTGGCAAATTAGTAAACAATGTCCTTTAGAAAAGCTTTCTGACAGAATTTCTTACTCGATCTGAAGTCAGCTTTGATAGTGATGAAAGCAAATCTCCCTTGCCAATTGTTTCACTGTTTAATTTGCCTCATAATTAAAATGTGCTTCCTTATATTTAATCTACTGTTTCTCTGTCACACACTCATTTTTATTTATCTTATTTAATCTAATAATAATAATTGCAATATTTTCTCTGCACTATACATTAGAGGTAGTTTGGGGTAAGTTTTATCATGATAGCATGTCACTGCTCTTCATCCAGTGGAAATTATTCTGGATTTCCTTCCAGTCTTGAAATACGGTCCCATAGTTTATCTCATTCTATTTCATACAAAGCTTGAAAAGACAGATTGTATTTTTAATGATTTATGTATATTCATATTGCAATTTCCTTCATACTCAAGATGTAATTTATGGCATCTGATTGAAGGGCACCTTCAGCTGGTTATACCTCAGCTGGAATGATGTGCATGTTTGCTACTTTTCTGATGAGTTGGGACACCTTTTTATTCTCAGATAGAAAGGTCTGAATTTAAATATCTTATTTTTAAAAAACAATAGCTAAGGTCAGTTTATCATATAAAGGATCTCAGTAAGATATACCTTAAATAATTTTAATATATCTTTCTGGCCCTTGAGAATGTCATTAATACTTTGTGCTTTGTTCTTCAGCATCAGATGATGGTAATTTTTCTCCTAAAAAAATGCATTGATATATCCAAATCAAAATAATCAAACTGGAACGGGAGAGGGAGAAGTAAAATATCTAGCATTTGTTCATCTCATATTTTTTCAATTAAGAAAGAATCTCACATATGTTTAAAAGAGACTTTTTATTACTAATGTCTGAACTTGATTTATAGTTCTAGCAGGTTCTAGAAATTTTTCTTCATGATAGCTATGATCAAGTAATGCCAGGATGCAGTGTGGTTTTAAAAACAGCAAGTGAAAAAGCACATTTCTAGAAAAAATGATTCTAGATTTTAACAGAATCACATAGGGAAATTCATTCATAATATTTTCATTAATCCTACAGGAATTATTTTTAAAGGATGTTGATTCATAGTATGTCCTTTTCCCAAGCACTGTTGGTCACACCATTAATACAATATTGATACTCTAACAACTAAGTTATAATCAATTGGCTTTAACTAGTTTTAATCACACATATCAAACAGCAAATGGATAGCCTTCATAGACTTGTGATTTCTAATGGACACTAACATGCATGTTCTATTAATTTCACTCGTAATCAAAGTGTAACTGTTTCCCTTTGTAGACATGCAAAACTGAGTCTGTTTCTTCTAAGTGAACCTCCAGCAGCCAGTGTCCCTTCTGCCCCAAACAACTGCTTTTGGAAAAAATCAAAAATTCTCTTTCAACTCTGCCTGAATTAACTGTGACCTCTCCAATCTTCTGCTGTCTGCTTTCTACTCTTAACATCAAGGAGAGGGGAGCTGAATTTCTCCCCTTGAGTACTGCCACCTTGTTTGACTCCCAACCCTCTGCTTACATGGCTGTGATCTCATCCCTCATCTGCTGAGTTTGGTTCAGTTTCAATTTTGTAATAAGATTGAAAGCAAGAGTCTAAATGGCCTTTGAATGGGTATACTTTTATTTCAAGTTTAATTTGAGATTTTTAAAATTAATGCAAAAATGAAAGTGAATTTAAAAATTTCAAGAGCAAAATTGTGTCTAATTATTGAGGTTGTGTCCAGATGGTGAAATATTGTAAAATATTATGGAGTCATTTATAATCCTATATTATGACATAGGAAATTGCTCACAATGTAACATTAAACTAAAAAAGCAGGATACAAGTCTTGGTATATGTAATATAATTCTGATTTGTTATAAAAAGTTGTTCTCTTATATGTATATTGATGCCTAAGAAGATTTACCACAGACAGAAAGCATCTGGAAGGAAAAAAGTCCAAGTGTTAATAGTGACTATTGCTGAATGAGGGGATTGTGGGTGATCTGTATTTCTAATTTACAGTTTGCTGTAGTCTAGCTGGTTTCCAAATCAAGCAAGCATTGCTTTTGTAATCTGGAAACTATAATAAATTGCATTTGAAAATGAAATATTTTTGATATATAAAAAAGTGAAAGGAAATGTTATTTTACACATTCTGTTTTATACTCAGATATTTCAATGCAGGCTGCAGGGATTTCTGAACTTCCCTTTAATCCGGTTTTGTGTTAACAAATATTGCAGGGAGTTTAGTGAAAAAGACATTTTTGCAAGAAGTGCTGTACAGAGCAAGTTTCAGTACAGAGTAAAAGGGTAGGCAACATGGATAAGCACTAGCCAAGGATCTTATTAAATGTAAGATATTGAACTTCATGACTTAGAGAACAGCTTTTAACATTTTTATTTAATGTCTTCTAAATGTACTATTGACAGCTTTTAATTGACACCTAGTTTGGTTTATGGTTTTCTTAAAGTTTCAGTACAGAAAGAGGATTATGAGTATCTTCATTGTAATCATGACAACTGTAGACTTTCTGAATTCAGCAAAGTGTGGAAGTAATGGGGCAATAAATTGCTGCTAAGTAGCTGGGCTTAAAAAACAACAACAAACAAACACAAGCAAAACTAAACACTGCACTGCAGATTCCTACTGTGAGCTTTCCTTTTTTCTTTTCTTCCTTTTTTTTTTTTTGAATAATATATGTGCAATCATTCTCCCTAGAACGATCACAGCTTGAGTTGAAATAATCGCTCTAATTTGTAAGGCAAAAAAAGCACCCTCATTTGTGCTGATAAAATGCAACTCATGACAACTCCAATCCTGTGGTTTTAATGTGATTCAAAAAGCTGTCTGCAATAAAGGAATGTATTAGAGAAGCTAAAAGCTGATACCATTTCGTTTTTATAAAGTTTTGGAACAATTTAACTGATGGGGGAAAATGTGCACTAGATTTCCTGATAAGTGATTTCTCATTCACCAAAATTTATTTCCATACCCAGAAACTTTATTTTGTGAAGCCTTGTCGATCCATGGAGTACCCATAAGCTTCTAGTATTATGTGCTGGATGTAATTGTGGTTTGCAAGAACCTCTTATGAAGGGCAACAAAAAGTTGTCAGAAGATAGAAAATAAAGGAACTGGTTTGAGTAAAAGAAAAGATTTCTAGGGGGCCTAATTCACTTTCAAGCAACAAACTATGAAGGTGGTTTATTTACGGGCACCACTATCTACACAAAAAACCGGACACAACAATCTAAACAAATCGGGGATTTCAAGTTTTCAGAGAAGTTCGAAGTATGTTACCCCTTGTTATCCTCCCAGAAGCTCTATGAACTGGGCAGAACACTTATGACTTCAAGGGCTTTGGAAAGTCAAATGGTTCTAATAATCTTCTCAACAAGTTCTGTCCTGGCAACTCCATTGAAATGATTTGCGTTTCTACTTCTCCCACTGGTTGACCACATTCCTCTAAGACTAATTTTGCCCAATACCTCTTCTCTCCTTATAACATTACATGAATTACTTTTATGCATAGTATTGATTCTCTAGCTTACCCATTAGAATGTATTATGTGCCATAGGGCAGAAATTTTTGTCAGTTCTCTGGTGCCCAAATCAATGCCACGTGGTACTTCATAAACAGTAGACAGCTCCTATGGCCACAGTCCAGCGAATTCCCCACATTTTAATGGGTTTGTAGTCCTCAGAGGTCCTTGGGCAATCCCAGAAAAGTGAGTTTGGGGTAGAAAGAAATCTTGAAGGATAGGCTTGCTCAACTTCTCTGCCAGAGGGAAAGAATGGTCACAAATGCACGAATGCCAAAGGCTCCGGGCTTGGCTTAGGCTGTGGTTCTAGAGATCTGGAAGATTGCCAGGTGGACCAAGACTCCCCCACTGTCTGCAAGGCCCAGTCATTTCTGATATCCCATGGAACATAAAGTTGGGGGACAGCCCCTCCTCTAGGAGAAGGGAGAACTTCTGTTCCCGTGAGCTCATTGTCCTGGGCGCCACTCTAACAAATTATGGAACCTGAGGAGAGAGAGGGTCATGGGAATGGCTGACTTGTGGCTGCCAAGCGCCGAAGTGTAGGCAGTGCAGGGACCCACGCCTAGTACTTGGGGTCTGAAGAGGGTGGCAGTCTTGTGAGACGATTGGCCCTCAACCTATGGAGTCTGCACTAACTTCAGGCAGTTAGTGATACTGTTGAATTTCAAACACCCGGTTGGTGTTTGGAGAGTTGGAGAATTTGTGTGGAAAACACCCACACACACACACACACACACACACACACACACACACACACACACACACACCCTGAATGTCAGCGTGAAGTGCTAAGTGTAGAGAAAACACGCTGTTTGTCCTATATGGACTCTAAGACTTCAATTTTTGTATGTTAAATACTTATTCCATTTTTCATCATTTTTTCCCCTGCACTTTATTTTGGAACCTAGGTGAGAAGAAATTATCCAGGATGCATAAACCACACTTGGAAAACTACTCTCCTAGGATGTTACTCCTCAAAGTTCCAACCAGTTTTTCCTTTCTTTTTTTAATGCAGGATTTGTTGAGAAGACAGAAAAGCTCCCACAGTGAGAGGGGACTGGAGGGGGTTGCCCCAGTTTCCTTTCTTAATGAGCTCTGAGTCCTGACTCTTTTTTCTTAGCACTTATTATTATCATTGTTCATTATACATTATTTACCTCATATTTCTATTCATCATATGCATATATTATTCATTTTCTCAGCCTCTCTGTGGCCTCCTCTATGATGGGCAGCTCTCCTAGGAAATACCTAAAAAAACAAGGTTCATATTTCTGAATTTTCTTCTTCTTTGGAGTCTCTGCTACATAATTCCTCCTTTCCTTGACAGTACATTGCTTTAATACACATACTCAACATTTTTTTTTTTTTTTTTTTAGCTTTTGTGGTTGTCCTTTTAGGAAGTTTGTTCAAATTTCTTGTTCTGCTAGTACTGACAACAGATTTCCCTTCATTTCACATTAAACACAATTTTTGCTATCGTCTTTAATGCAAGAATAATCAAAAAGTTAAGATGTGATTACTATAAAATGTTTTATTTAGATATTTAACTATGCATAACTTTAAATAGGGAATTTTCATTCTTGACATTTGTGTAATAAAGGATGCCCAACATCACCAGGGTTACATTTGTCAGTACTTAAAAAACCATCATTAATGTTTTCTATTGGGAAATTCCTGAGATTAAAAAAATCCAAAATGACAATAGCAAAAAATTTTTAAAAGAACAAAATAGCAAAACACTCTTGAATATTAACATTTTAAAAGATGACCTAGGGTTTCAGTGATATGGAGAGAAGACTTCCTTTTCTGTTTGAGGAAAGCTTCCATACCTCTCACAGGCTGTAAGGAAAATGGGCAATGTGAAATAAACCTTATTTATATAAGGAATGCTTTCACTTTCTTGGGTCACAGATGCCATTGAGATTCTGCCATTGAATTGTCTTCCATTGAATTGTCATTGAATTGACAATTCAATTCAATTGATGCCATTGAATTGTCTTCCTCTGAATTGTCTTCCCTAAAAATACAAAAGTAGAGAGCCAGGGTGAGAGAGTGAGAGGGAGCAAACCAAAAGATGGGACAGTTTCAGGGATTCAGACATTAAGGCCTATTCATGGACCCCGGGGTAAACATTTCTGGCCTGGTTTGAATAGTCTGGGAAAAAATCCCTTTTCATACAAATACTTGAGATATTCTTATTTTTTAATTGGGAGAATCAAACTGTGAATGTGCATACATATATGCCCCACGTATTCGTGTATTATGAAGCATTGTATGAATTTTTTTCAACTTACTGCTGTAAATCCAGCCAAATAACCTGGAAACAGCTAACCAGAATCTCACTTTCATAAACAAAGAAGAAGCATTTAATGTATATAGATAAAACAAATGCCCGAGTATCTATTTTTGTATGAGATTATGATTAGTGATAAATATTTTAAAAATATACACATATTTAAAACTGAAATAATCCAATTTATTAAAAACATTTTTTATAGCTCACGCCTATGGCTTTTTTTTTTTCTTTTTGTATGATCTCATAACATCACTACTTTAATCCACATAATTAGCATCTATATTTATAAAACATGGGAAAGGTTACATTTAAGACAAAGATTTTAAGCATTCTTTTATTTCATTATGCTGCACGTTCCTTGCAAAATGTTTTCCTGGTGAGAAGCAACATAAAATTTATAACATTTTCAACATATAACAAAAAAGATATGACTTTTTATATCAGTTTCTATTTGGTACCTTCTAATTTGTGCCATTATTTGGCTTTCTTTCAAAATTAAAAGACATTAACTCTAAGCTGATAAAAGTTGCCAGTTTAATTATGGAATAGCCGAAATATAGCAAATCCATTTTAATTTAGAGTCTGTTAATACAACATTTAAGATAATTAGAAAAGGAAGCATGCTATTTATGCAATTTAGAGTTAAACCATTTGGTAAATAAGTTATGTGTAAACAATCTTTTATAAGGGGCATTTACTATTCTAAGAGAAGGGATTTTCAGTCACATTAACAGCATCAATTTGCCGAGTTAATTCTGAAAGATCATTTTCTGTACCTTGGTGCAGACTCATTAGGTCCTCTATTCTGCCACCTTTTATTAGCATAGTTCATTATGTTATCCATATGTATGAGAATATCTTTTCTTTTTAATATTATGGAGTTTATTATTTGCTTTATATAGAGAATCCACCATGTTGTTGTCAATCCAAACAAGTTTGGAAGCCTGACTTCTGTATGAATTGCATGATGAAGTGTAACACTAGATCTAATGCCAGAAACAGCAATGTATGGCAAAAAACAAACAGGTAAAATGTAAGAAAAAATAGCATTTACATAGTTATTTGTCATCATGTAGAAATCACAGTTAATCAAAATCATTAGTTGACCTGATTGAGTTAAAAAAAATCTATCTCACACATATTTATATCAATGAGGGACGTAACAGCAAGCAAACAGTGAGTTGAGGATTGACGCTTGCAGGGTTCTCTTGGGATTCCTTATAAGTCCAAGACTTAAACAACTAAGAATTTTGAAATCTTGTCTATTTCATGCCCGCTATGTAAACAACTGACCATATAAAAACACATGGATCATTGAAAGTTCTAGCCAATGTTAAAGACAAGTAAAAATAAAATCTAAGATAAGAGTAGTAAAAAGAATAAATAAGGTAAGTACTTACAAAATAGTATAATTATCCACCAAAACCTTGAAATAATATAGGAAAAAATATTAAGACTAATCATAACGTTGCAGCAGTTTTGGGAGATAAAAGGAAAATATACAGAAAGAAGTGTTTCTTTTTTTCAGCTTAGCTGAGGTATAATTGACAAATACAAATTTATGTATTTAAGGCATAATATGATGCTTTGATATGCATGCACATTGTGAAATGAGCACCATGAACAACTTAATTATCTAGCACATCGATCACCTCTTATAGCTACCTTTATTTTTGTGGTAAGAGTATTTAAAACTTGCTTTCAGAAAATTTCAAGTATACAATAGTGTCATTAACTATAGTCGCCATGCTGTCCATTAGCTCTCCAGAACTTATTCACCCTCCATAACTAACACTTTATTTACACCCTTTGACTAACATCACCTCACAACTCGCCTGAGTTCAGTCCTTGTCAACCACCATCCTAATCTCTGCTTCTATGAATTGTACTTTTTAAGATTCCATGTATGAGTGAGATCAGGCAGTATTTGTCATTCTGCACCTGGCTTACTTCCTACAGCATAAAGTTCTCCAGGTTCCTCCATGTTGGCAAAAGGACAGAATTTCATTCTTTAAAATAATAGAATAATATTCTTGTGTATTTGTGTGTGTGTGTGTGTGTGTGTGTGTGTGTGCATGATATTCTATATATACATATCACATTTTCTTTATCCGTTTGTCTATGGACACAAAGGTTGATTCCATCTCTTGGCTGTTGTAAATAGTGCTGCAATCGATGTGAGAGTACAGATGTCTCAGTAACATACTGAATTCATTTCCTTTGTATATCTATGTAGAAGTGAGATTTCTGAATCATATGGCAGTTCTGTCATTCAATTTTGAAGAAATTTTATTCCATTTTTGGTAATTGCTAAACTAGTTTACATTTCCACTAACAATTTCTCCACATCCTTGCTAACACTTATATTTTATCATTTTTTAAAACAATAGCCATTGTAACAGGTATGAGGTGATACCTTGGGATTTTCATTTCCATTTCCCTGATGATTAGTGATGAGTAGTTTTTCATATATCTGGTGGCCATTTTTATGTCTTCTTTGTAAAACTTTCTTTCTGTCTTTCTTTTTAAATTTTAAACTTTGCATTAATTTTTAAAGATTTTTATTTTAAAGATATGGGGTACAGTTCAGGAGTAGGTATACAAGTGGTCATTGTACAGGGAAAGTTTGGGTCTCCCTTTGGTCCCCACTTTTCCTGGCTTAAGTACCCTTATTGATGTTGTATCCCCTCTTCCATCCTGGCAGTATCCTGCTACTGCCAATCCCTTTCTTATAGTATTGTGGTAAATGTTCAGGGTCCTCTTATGAGTGAGAACATGTGGTCATCTGTTTTTTGTTTCTGTGACAGATCATTGAGTATGGTAGACTAAATACATCCAAGTTGCTGCAAAGTCCATGTGTTCATTCTTCTTTATGGCTGCATAATATTCCATTGTGTATAGTACTACATTAAAAAAAATACAGTCCAGTTTTGATGGGCCTCATGATTGCTTCCATGTTTTCACTATTCTGACTAGTGCTGCAATAAACATGTATGTGTAGGAATCTTTTTTGTAGAATGATTTGTGTTCTTCTGGGTATATACCCAGTAGGGAGATTGCTGGATCATATGGAAGGTCAATGTCTAGTTCTTTTAGAAATCTCCACACTGTTTTCCAAAGATGTTACACTAATTTTCATTCCCACCAGCAGTGTAGACAAGTTCCTTTTTCTTCTCATCTTCACAAATACCTGTTTTTATTTTATTTTATTTTATTTTTTTTATTTTAAAGATGCTGTTTGTTTTATTAATGATGGCCATTCTTACTGGGGTTAGGTGGTACCTCAATGTGGTTTTGATATGCATTTCTCTGATGATTAGGGAGGCTGAACACTTTTTCATGTGTCTGTTGGCTGCCTGTATATCTTCTTTTGAGAAGTGTCTATTCATGTCTTTTGCCCACTTTTTAATGGGGTGGTTATTTTTTTCCTGTTGGTATGTTTGATTTCCTTGTATGATATACGGTTGGCAAATATTTTTTCCCATTCTGTGTGCTGTCTCCCCACTCTCTTGATGGTTTCTTTGGCTTTGCAGTTTGATGATGTCCCTCTTGTCCTTCTTATCTCTTATAGCATGGGCACTTGGGGTTTTGATAAGGAATGGTTGCCAGTTCTAATTTCCACAAGGGTATCTCCTGCATTTTCTAAGGTTCTTTAGTTTGAGATTTTATGTTTAGGCTTTTGATCCATTTAGAGTTGATTTTTGTGTATGGTGATAGGTAGGGATCCTGTTTCAATCTTCATGTGGTCAGTCAGTTTTCCCAGCACCATTTGCTTAATAGGATCTGCTTCCCCCATTGGTTGTTGGTGGAGGCTTTGTCGAAGATGAGTTGGTTGAGAAATTGAGATTTTTTTCTGGAATCTCTGTCTTGTTCCATTGGTCCACATGTCTATTCGTATACCCAAACTAGGTTGTTTTGAATATTGTAGCCTTATAGTAAAGTTTAAAGTCTGAAAGTGTGATACTGCCTGTTTTATTTCTTTTGTTGAGGATTGTTTTGGCTATTGGTGATTGTTTATATTTCCTTTGGAATTTCTTTTTGTCACTTCCAGGTCTGAGAAGAATGATGTTGGTAACTTAATGGATGCTGCATTGAATCTACAGATTGCCCTTGGTAGGATGGACATCTTATCAATGTTGATTCTTCCTATCCATGAGCATGAATTATTTTTCCATTTGCTTATGTCTTCTTGGATTTCTTTTTGCAGTGCTTTGTAGTTTTCATTGTAAAAGTCTTTCACTTCTCTGGTTAGGAAGACGCCAAGGTATTTAATTTTTTTTTTGTGTAGCTATGGTGAATGGGATTGTGCTTTTTATTTTGTTCTCTGCCTGCTTGTTGATGGTGTGTAAGAATGCAACTGTCTTCTGCACATTTATTTTGTATCCCAAGACTTTGCCAAAGTCCTTTATCAGTGAAAGCATTTTTCTGATAGATTCCCTTGGGTTTTAGAGGTATTGGATCATATCGTCAGCAAAGAGGGATAACTTAACTTCCTCTTTTCCTATTTGAATCCCCTGATTTCCTTCTCTTGTCTAATGGCTTTAGCTAGGACTTCGAATACAATGTTGAACATGAGAGGTGAGAATGGGCAGTCTTGTCTTATTCTGATTTTCAGAGGATATGTTTCCAGTTTCTTTCCAATTAGTAATATGTTGGCTGCGGGTTTATCATAGTTGGCACTTACTGTTTTGAGGTATGTTCCTTCTATACCTAGGTGTTTGAGGGTTTTTCTCAAGAAGGGATGCTGGATTTTATCAAAAGCTTTTTTTTTTCATCTAACGATATAATCATGTGGTTCTTGTGCTTACATCTGTTGATGTATTTAATTACATTTATGGTCTTGCAGATATTGAACCAGTCCTGCATCCCAGGGATGAAGCCCATTTAATCATGGTGGATTATTTTTGAGATGTGTTGTTGGATCCAATTTTCTAGAATCTAGTTGAGAATTTTTGTATCTATATTCATCAGGAATATTTGTTTGTAGTTCTCTCTTTGTTGTATCTTTATCTGGTTTGGGTATTAGTGTGATGCTAGCTTCCAGAAATGATTTGGGGAGAGTTCTGTTTTTCTTGATTGCCTGTCAGCTCCTCCTTGTATGTTTTGTAGAATTCCACTGGAAATCCATTGGGTCAATGTCTGTGTTTTGGTAGGTAGTTTTCTTATGATAGAATACAATTCTTGGTTTGTTATAGATCTGTTTAAGATCTCAATTTCTTCTTGTTTCAACCTTGAGAGGTTGTGTGATAGTAGAAAGTCCTCTATTTCATTTAGGTTATTGAGTTTTCATATGGGTGTGCATAGTAATTTCTGTTAATCTTTTATATTCTTGGGGGTCAGTTGTGACTTGATCTTTTGCATTTCTGATTGTATTTATTTGGGCCCTTTCTCTCTTTTTCAAGGTCATGCTGGCTAGGGGCTCCATCAATTTTGTTCGTCCTTTCAAAGAATCAGCTCTTTGTTTCATTACTTTTTTTCTGTGGCACGTTTTTCCCCCCTATATCCCATATTTGAGCTTTTTCTTTGGTGATCTGAATTCTTCTGCTGAAGTTAGGATATTGGTGGTTTTGTCTTTCCAGCTACTTAGGTGATTTTTTTTAGGCTGGCAACTTGTTCCCTTTCTAATCTTTTGATGTGTTTTCATAGAGACCACAGTGGAATAAAAATAAACGTTAACACCAACAAGGTCCCCTAAAACCCACAAAGATATGGACACTAAACAGCATGTTGTTAAACAACTCCTGGGTCAATGATGAAATCAAAACAGAGATTAAAAGATACATGGAAACAA